>NC_052500.1:26449770-26468168 GCF_016617805.1 Bactrocera tryoni
AACTTAGCCCTTCCTTACTTGTTTTGTATGTTTTCGCCCATTGCTCTCGTTTTTGGATGCCCACTGTTTCATCGTATTTTATTATTCTCGATTCTTCTCGGCCGATATTTTTCTCAACTATAACACTTTCCCTCACACTTTAATCTTCGAGTTCCAAGTGCGATTTTGTTGGTGATTTTAATTCTTGAGAATACTTAATCAAAAAATTAAGAGGCTTTTCGGATTTCTCCTTAAACCATGCCTTACTTGAGCCAATTTGTCGTTTAAGATAATTTTTTATTGTTCATTCTCCTCGAACCTTTTCGAAACTTCTAAGCAATTCGAATTGTGTGCATTCTCGATTTATATAAAAAAAGCAGCGGTTAAAAATTTGTCTTCATTCAAAAATTCGCTTTAGTAATCGAAAGCTCTTCGAAGACATACAAACATTTGTAGCAATTCATACAAAAATATTTGCATTTTTTTTTCAATTACAACTACAAACATTCGTACATACGTAACTCATCCACACTCGCTTGTTCGCCAAATATCAGTCACTCGGTCAGTGGGATTGTCTTTTGTTGTAATTAATGATAAGTGGAAATGATTGTATTTTAAAATTACGCGAAAAGAGCAATCAACTGCCAACACCGCGCAAATTATCATTAAATATTTATTGTTTAAATCGTCGGCACACACACAAACTGGTCGTTCGCTCGCCGTGCCGCGTATTTACCACACAGGCGGACAGCTGGTGAAAAGATTTCATGGCGCTTGAAATGCGGTGTTAATTACTGCAGATATTCAGCGATATTGTATATGAATGCACAAATTACTCCATTGCTTTTTAACGGTAATTCGCAAAAGATTTGATCACAAGTAAATTCGAAAAAGGAAAAAAAAAACATAAAACAATTAAAAGTTTGGTCATTGCAATGCCAAGCGACCGCGCTCAATGCGGTCAAACCAAAGACACTTTGGCAAGGTTAACGTTTTTATAAAAAAGATTTAGGAAATTTGCGAGTTTCAACACATTTTACTCATGATTTTTCGCAGTAGATTAACTAATTACCAGCGAGTGCAAGGAAGGCGAATAAATTATGGTAAAGTTCATTTTTACAACAGGGTGTGCCATAAATGTGCGAAAAATGTTTTGAAAGCGGACGCTTTAAACTTCACTTGTCATGTCAGTATTACTTATATTGAAAATATGGACTAATTTTGGTCGTGTTTATAGGGAATTAAGACCTACCTCCAAAAGCTTAAAGTTTAGATTTCTCCATTTTGCTTCCAGAAATTTAATTTATTTTTTTGTTTTTGTACATGGTTTGTCCGGAAAGTAAAACGAAAGTAACAAACGAGCTCAGTTGTCTCCGACCACCTGGAATGTCAAGACAAATATTTTCGCGCGACGTGTTTCTGTGAGTGGTGCAAGCCGAGCTTCGTTAGAGCAGAGGTACGCGATTAAATTCTGTGCGAAACTCAGTAAATCAGCGACATAGACGTTTGATATGGTCAACCAGGCTTACCCAGATGTTGCTTTGGCAAGAAGTGGTGTGTTTCTATGGCATCAGACATTTTTGGAGGGCCGGGAAGAGATCACTGATGAAATCGGAAGAATGAGCAAATCCAAAGCGAATGCGATGCTCATTGTCTTTTTTGTCATCAAAGATATCGTCCATCGAATTTGTTCCTTCTGGACAAACCGTCAAGGAAGGATCAATCGGGTTCGACAAGACATCGCAGCCGCAGCCTCGGCACATACCGCCTTTCTTGTGAATAGCTACTTAACCAATCCAGCCCGGATAAGGCCCACCGGACTCTTTTTTGTTTCCTTGCTGAAAAAGGCCGATGCAAAGCAGTCATTTTGAGACGATTGATGGTATCCATGGCTACTCCGGAGAATGCTTTCCGTGACGCCTTCAATGCTTGGAAGGAGCCTATTTTGAAAGTTTTTAAAGAATTGTAACGATTGGTTCAACAATTTTGTTAAATCGACTCAGTCATATTACTTTCTGTACAAACCCGGTAATATTCAAAATTGTCATTGATATTAAACTTTTTTATTATTTTGGTCGAAGACATCACCTATGATGAGTTATAAACTCCATTGGAGAGAACTAAGGTGTATCACAGGGAGTGCAAAGCTTAGATATCTCCATTTTTTCTAAAATTTAATTTTATTTTAATCTAATATACAAAAATGATATTGATAATCAAATTTGAGATTATTTTGGTCGAAAATATGACCTACGTGTATAATAAGTTCTGACCATTGGCGATAAATTTGATGCACCTCGCGGCGTTCAAACGTTTAGTTTACCACATGGTTTCGCAGGCATTTACTTTCTTACTTTATTGTCGAAAATATCTCCTCCGAACTATTACAGGATGCCTTTTGATGCCTCCTGTTAAACACTTATATAGCGAGGCTCCCATGCTTCAGGTCAAGCAACATAATACACCGCTTTTCTAGCAATTTTCGTAGAATTCATACCTGCAGTCGTCTGCTTGAAGCGGATGCGCCTCCTAGGTTTTAACTCGATTAAGTCGACGACGTCGAACATTACGCGGACCAGATTTTAGACGCAACAAACTTTAGACACGCACTGACCGCACATTCACCGATAATTAAGACTGTGACCGACTCCCTCTCTGTGAATGGCGTACTTGGAGTAAAACCAACGTCCATTGCAGACGAAGAACTCGGGTTGCATCGAGAATCTGAAGTGTCTCTTACGCAACCTCGTTTTGGATACATATTTACGACCCCCATATTGTAAATATATGTCTATCGTGCAATGAATCCCCGCATGACTCCAACAACCACCTTATACAAAAATTTTTAGGAAATTTTAAGGAATTAAATTTTTTTACGACCACCCTAATGTTCATAAATTCAACCATATTGATGGCCTGGCCTCAGCTGTCATTTTCGTTCGCCAAGTGTGTAAGCAACAATTGTACCCAAATGGCTGGTAGCTATGTACGTGCAACCATGCGCTACAATTGGCGATGCGTTGGCCAAATATTTTCGAAAAAAAAAAAAACACAACAAAAAATTGATTTGGATGTTTTACCGTCTTTTGGAGCGTTCGGTGTGTGTGCGGCACGCGTTTGCTGCCCAAATCAATGGAATTTCACAAGTCTTTCTTGGCTCTGTGGCTGTTGGGTGATGGCCGCTAAGTGTGTCTGTTGCGGCAGTTGTAGCTGTCTGTTGCACCTTTTGGATTTCGGCCAAATATGCCACCGATTCGCACATTTTCGTTTCGTATTTTCATCTTGCGTGTTTGTAGCACGAGTACTTTTGGTATGTTGCATAGACATCGCCACGCCGGCATTCTTCGCCAGCGCATTACCGCTCATTTCATATGTAGCACAAGTTCCAACTTTGCTTCGGCTCTAGGCTCCTTACACACTCACTTACTTACTTACTTATGTGAATTAGTTTGTATGCACTTTGTTGTAATTGGCATTGCAACTGCAGTTGTGGCATTCATTGCCTTTGCGTGCCACATGCAATGCATTAGATAATTGTTTCGTCCGCTTTTGCAAGAAATTGCTCATATGTTGCTTTCATTGTTGTTGTACACACATGTGCTGCTATTTAGCTTGTGATTTGCGGTACGAAATTTTGAATTTGTTAACACAATAACCGAAATAATTGCCAATGAGAATATGGGCTAGCAAGTAAAAGCGATGAGCTGCGGTGGCTCTCATTCTGGTAACGGTATATACTAGATACATACACATACAATATGTTTAATTGTGTGTGTGCTTGTGTGAAAGTGAGTATGACTCGCGGTCAGTATCGCTCACTAACAGGTTTATATAACTCTTTAGTTATAGCTAAGCTTCGAATCGGTTGGTCAAGGCGCCGAGACCCGCTCAACTTCTTCTTTATTTGGCGCCAATTGGAGATTCCAAGTGTAGTCAGGTTCTTCTCCATCAGGTCTTTCCAACGGAGTGATAGTCTTTCCCTTTCTCTGCTTTCCCCGGCGGGTACTGCGTCGAATACTTTCCGAGCTGAAGTGTTTTCATGCATTCGGACGACATGACTTAGACAGCGTAACCACTGTCTCTTAATTGGCTGAACTATGTCGATGTCGTCGTATATCTCGTACAGCTCATTTTTCCATCGGCTGTGGTATTCGCCATTGCCAATGCGCAGGGAGCCATAAATCTTTCGCAGAACATTTCTCTCCAAATTTGTAACGACAATTCATTGGAAGTTGTCATCGTCCATGCCTCTGCACCATATAGCAGAACGCATATGATGACTGATTGTTTGGTCTTTGTTCGTCGAGAGATGACTTTACTTCTCAAGACCCGACCCCGATCAACTCATGTTCTAATATGGAGTAAGTGTTTTATCTAAGATTAACTATCGGATAAGCTACATATGAGCAAATTGCTTCCTTAAAAATTTGGGTCGGAAGTTTTCTGCATATTTGATCTTCCGTTTCTGTAATTATTATTATAAATGAAATAAATTATTACATTTCTTCTTCTAAAATTTTTATTTACCACATCTGAACTACTAATTCCATTCACTTTTTCGCGACACCTCACAAGACCTCTTACCAGAAGTTGTCATCGATCAAGAAATAAGTAGGGCCTTATCACATTTTGTCAACCAGCATACTTCAAAGTCGAAGTTATTGTTTTGTGCAAACGGATTTGAATTTCTAGACTTCAGGCAACTCCGCTCTTTAGAGGAAAGTCTAATAATGTCGTTGTTTCACCGGCCCACAAATCAAACCGTTGCTCTTCCTGCACGAAATGGCAGCTCTTGAGTCTCTTCAGGTTGCTCTTCGTCCCAAGCTGTATTTTGTAAGCCTTCAATTTAAGATCTCGACGTAAAATGCGCCAAGTCGTTTCATACGTCCGATTTGCTGCGAACTTCTCTCAATCGTATTTTCGTAATAAAATTGAACGATTTGTAAATGTTGTGCAGGTGTAAGTCTTTCCATGAGGAAATGCCAAATAATACTGAACAAAAATAACATGACAGCTTGACATGACTCAGGCGTGATCTGTCTATTGCTATTGAAAAAGAGTAGCTTTACTTGGATCACTCTATAAATCTAGTGCTAGTGGGGTCTAAAGACTTGGTTTGTCTGGAAAGAACTACCACTCCAGTCATTTCTGAAAAGCTTTATAGAAAATGTTTTTTTTTTCTAACAACATAAATCTTATCTACCATTTACCTACTCCTTACTTTTGGGTAGCCATTAACCAAATCTCAAAAGAGCCTATTAGAAAAGCAATCACTACACAAAAATACCTCCTCAAATGTACAACTTCATTAGTTTTATTACTAAAAGTTTTGCGGCTTTAAAGTGCAGCACCACTAAAAACTCAATAAGTAAATATATGTATGTATATAACTGCTATATATGAAATAATGGATGAAAATCCAAAAGTGGTTTTGGCTTTTATGAATATATTTTAAATACAAACAAGCCTGTGCCCATGCATATATACTTACATATCTATAAACAGAATATTTCATACCTCATTCCGTTTGTCTGTTACACATAAATGGTATTTATGTGTCCACACAAGCATTTGTGCCCCCGTTTCTGCGTCCTTACGTTATGTGCATAAGTGCATTTAATGATTTATGTTCTCTTAATTCCAGCAATCGCTAACCACTTACAAACATATAACACATGTACATATGTTTGTATGTGTGTATTTTTATCGGCAATCGGAAGTGTTTAAAAATTCCTTTAAAATATTTAAGATCTGCTCTTTGATTTCGGAGCACACTTCTTTGGAACCACATGTGTTTATGCAAACTTGAATCGAAAAGGAAGTGGTCGGCATTCCTGTTTTTGTTCTTGTTGTGAGAATTTCCTGACTTTATAGTTCATTAACGACATTTTTCATAAGGTGATACGTGTCACAGTTATTTATAGTTCAATATTCAAGTATAAAATGTGTTTAAAAGGCTTACCCAATTAACATAGCAGGAGGACTTTGAATTATTCTAACTTCTTTCAAAATATTATATGTTTACAGTTATTGAACAATTTCAAATATTTATAATACTGGGTTTTCCAATAGAGATGATATGATGTCTAAATGTCGTTACGGCCATATATGTATATGCTGTTATATTTTTATTGTATTCAGTAATGTATACACTTTCATCTCCTCCACACTCACCATATTCTCCAGACTTGGCCCCTTCGGACTATGACTTGTTCAGGTATCTGTAAAATTATCTGGATGGGCGAACCTTCACCTCAAACCAGCATCATGAAGGTTGTGTTAGCACGAAGTTTATAACTCCCAAAAAGATACGTGACCCTATGAAGTAAATACATATATATGATCAGCGTGACGAGCTGAGCCGATTTAGCCATGTCCATTTGTTTGTCTGTTTCTATGGGAGCGAGTCCCTCAATTTTTGAAATATCCATCTGAAATTTTTTACAAACCTTTTTTTCTTCAAGAAACTGCTCATTAGTCGGAACCGCCTATATTCCAACCATGTCATTCATACATTTTTATGGCGTTTGGTCAAAGAGCGCGCTCATTTACTATAGAATCTTGTGGTAAAATCCAAAGCCTTACTAAGTTATAGACAGCTCTTTATGAAATTTAGAGCAGTAATGGAAATCATTTATAATAATAGTTTGTCAAAAAAGTCTTGCGGTATTTTCGCTAGTTATCGCTGAAAGCGCTTAGTTCCAGTTTTATTCGTCGCATCGGGTCATGCTATACCTTTTTGGAAAACTCATTTCACGCGCTAACACGTGTTTGATTGATTGTCGTTTCTTTTAAGTCGTTCGTGAGTTATAGCGTCGCAAACATGGAGCAAAATAAAGAGAAAATACGGCATATTTTACAGTACTACTACATTAAAGGCAAAAATGCATCTCAAGCCGCCAATAAAATTTGTGCAGTTTATGGCCCTGATACAGTTTCCATTTCCACTGCAAAACGATGGTTTCAACGTTTTCGTTCTGGTGTAGAGGTGGTCGAAGATGCGCCACGCTCCGGAAGGCCTGTCGTCGAAAATTGCGCTAAAATCGCTGAATTGATCGAAAGAGACCGGCATAGTAGCAGCCGTAGCATCGATCAAGAGCTGGGCATGAGTCATCAAAAATTCATTTCAATTTCAATAAAAAAAAATCAATAAAAATACCGCAAGACTTTTTTGACAACCCATTATATTTTTAGAAGTTCTGCTGTTGCTTGTTTTATTTTAAAAATTCTACGAGCAAAATAATTTAATAGCTTAAATAATATATTTTGGTTATTTATATGCATATACTTGTACATTACATATGTACATATGAGTACAAAAAAGAACGAACAAATCATTTTATGGCATCAATATATGAATAGAATTTGTAATAAAAAAAATAAGAAAGAATACAACAATTATATAGATGTTTAGCAACGTGTTCGGAATTGTTAAATCGCCAAAAACCGAAACACAACAAATATAAAAACCCTCCAAACTTGTAAATAAATATATTTGTACGCAACTATAGTAATATAATGCGCATAGAGTCATTAAGCACACATTAATTGGGGGGAAAAATAAAAAGCTGAAAAAATTCCAAATTAATGTTTCGATTTTTGTCAATAGCTCATTATGCCACCAACTACATTTGGCCATCGCTCATATTTTGTCTCACACATTTTGGCCCGACTGCTTTGTATGCGCCTTAGCCACCGTCGTGCGACCGTCACAACGCCGACACTTGTGTTATTGGCCTGTTGCATGTTGCAAGTAACATAACTAAAAACGTCTGTAATAAATGCATGCCTTTTATGTGTCTGATTGAATGGAAATTGTCTTTGCGCGCATTTTCCGAAGCTGAAATTTTGCTCATAAAACACTTGTATTACCATGAGTTATGAGTCTCCCGCCTTTTTTGGAGCAATCATGCATTTGTTCAAACATGTTCATTTTTTCGACGGTGTGTCGTGAAAATTTGTCACAAATAATAAAGAGACGCCGAAGAGGCGTTGTACAGTGTAATAAGGCGGTAAAAAGGGTGGTTGAGAAAACACACGGCATGTATGTATGTAGGTATATGTGAAAATTTTAGTAAAGTATGAAATTCAAAATCTGACTTGTCTGGAGCACCGAAAATCATAACTAGTTTCCCTGTAAGTGTGTGTTTTTTTTTATCTCTCTATACCTTAAGAGGGGTCAAAGTTTGGATCAAGGTTGATTGAAGGGTCTTTGTCAGGAGGTCTCTATCAAATCCAGCTTCAGACTTTGCAGTGTGTCAAAAGCCGAGGTTGCAGACGATAAGGTAGCAGTAGATTTACTGCTCAGCAGTGCCGCTTCCTTCAGAGAAGTAACCATCCACTCAGATAGCAAGGCGGCGATACTAGCCCCATGAACAGTGCTTTCAGGGTTGTTCAAGGAGTGCCTAACCTTGCTATATTGGTGCCAGGCCACAGCGGAATCGCAGGAAATTGTACAGTTGATGAGCTGGAAAGGAAATACACCCTAAAACCGATTTCAGTAGAATAGGAGCGGCTTCTGTTCTACTACCAGATAGCTATCCTTCGCTGTCGCATACTCCTTTTGGCCCAAGATTGATAGCAAAATACATATTGATCTATGTATTTGCACTCAGTAGGGCTAGCCTCTCCCTAGTTGTATGGGTTATAATAGGCCATTGCTCTATTGGCGTCCATGCGGTAAGACTGGGAATCTTACCAGATGAAAACTGCAGAAACAATTGGACGAGGTGGAAACAACTCCAAACTTCTTTCTTGATTGTCCTGGGTTTGGGAGGTCAAGATTTAAACACTAGCGAGCGCATACCTTCAGACATCTCACCAAACTGGCGGAAATGAAAGTTCATAAGATGCAATGGGCGATGTTTACGACGAGTGAAATTATTCAACAAAGAATCAAATTTCTGCTGCCGAAACATTTAGAATGTTGAAAAAGGCCTTCGGTGATAATTGTTTGTCGCGAGCAAGTGTTTTACAAATTATTCAAAGAAGATCGAGAGCGCATTGACGACGAACCACGCCCAGGACAACAACAATTGATGATCAACACGTCAATAAAAGAAAGGAATTGGTGCTGGAGAAGCGACGATCAACAGTTAGAGATGTTATTGGCATCTTTTAACTATCGGAAGGATAACTGAAAATCATTTTGAAAGATCATTTGGGCCTAAGAAAAGTGAAAGCAGGATTGATACCAAAAACACTAATTTTTTTCAAACACAGCGGTCCATTAACGTCTGCGAAACAATGCTTTCCGACTACCAGGATGTTATGAGATGTACTACGACTGACGGTGAGTCTTAGATATCTGCTTATGACCCGGAAACAGACGAACATTCGCCCGAATAACGTGACAAAGATGAGCCGAAGCCGAAAAACTACGTCAACGCAGGTTAAAATAAAGGTTATGTTGGCAGTTTTCTTCGATTATCGAGGTGTGGTGCACTTCGAATTCCTTTCCGTTGGCCAAACAGTCGGCAAGGAATACTATTTGAGTGTTATGCGAAGCTATACGTAAAAAAAGGCCGGAATTATAGACCAACAACTCTTGGTTTTTGTCTACGTTATTGCACCGTCGCATATTGCCTTGATTTTTAGTGAGTTTTCCCCCAAAATTTCAAACAATATCGTGCCGCTACCACCGTATGCGTTATTAACTTTGATCATAAAGGCGTCATTGTAATTGATCTGTATTATAAGACAGGGTTTAGTTGATGGTTTGCTAATTATTATACATTTTGTACTAGAGCTTCTACTGTCGCTGTGAATTGAAATACCACCGGTTTCCGCTCTCCGGCAGAATCCTCGAAGCCAAATACTGCTCCAAGACTATTTGTCGAAGAAATTTGTTCCAGAAGTTTTATTACGAGCATGAAAAATATACTTCCACACATATCAGCTGATCTGCCTACGCAAAGCTAACTCCGAGTTCCTGATTAAAATTTTAAATTACCGCCTTATTTACAGCCAACAGTTACGAAAACTTTGCAAGTTAATCGCGAAAATAAATATATAAAAAATAAACTACGGAAAACAGCTATAATAATATAGTGGCAACAACAACAACAAAACAACAAGGAAAATAGCAGCGCGCTTAACGAATAAAGTAGTTCGGAACATTTTCACAAGTGGAAAATTGCCTCCGGCTGAATTTCTTGCAAAACTTTGTGCTGTTATTGTTGCTGTTGTCGTTGCACTAGTTTCATTCAGCAGCTTATTTTCGCTTTCATAAGTGTTGTTGTATGCGCGCAGCTGCTGCACGACGCTACACAGTTAACTAGTGAAGATGCAACACAAGAACAACAAAAGCCAAAGCCACTAATGAAATTGCCACCGCACAACCATACACAAGCACACACAATCATATGTATATGTATGTACATGTATGTATTTATATTGCTTTTCGTGTGGCTGCAAGTGGGTTTGTCAGGTGGTGGACCGTTATTTAGGTTGCCTTTTTGGCACTGGCACCCAAGGCGTTGTGGATGCGCAGCTGCCAAGAACGAAAGCACAACAACATTCGCAAAACGTGTTGCTGCCGAAAAGTTGCACAGCGGGCCGAAGTGCTACGGCATTGTAGGCGGCTGTTGCCCGCACAGAATGTTGCTATTTGCATTGCGTGTATTTTGGGATGCGTTGCTCGTGGCTTAAGTGAGCATATGTACTTGCATATCTGTTATATATATGCACATATATGTATATATTTACATATGTGTACATTAGTATGCTTGAATATATTTACATATATGCCTTAAAGCCGGAACTAGTTCATAAAAGCTACGAGACTCACGAATAAATGCGAGGCAACGGCGATTCAAGTGAGACGCGAAGTTGTAACTGTTTTGTCGAAGTTTTGAATAAGTATGTTTGAAGAAACTTCGTCGATGAAATCCTTAGTTCCGCTATTTTTATGGTTTTTACTGCTTGCATCATGTTCATGAGACAAAATTTTGTGCTTAAAGTGGCTCAACTGAAATTGTTGAAACATAAAATTTATCATAAATGTTCCAAGTCAAGTTCGTTCCGGTTTTTTGAAAAAAACTCGTCAATATACTATTTAATTGCTATTTTTTCTCACAAGAAGAACAAACATTTTCGAACTCAAACTTCTGTTTTTATAGAGCGGATGTATTTCTGTCAAAGATCTCGGGATTACCCCAGATAAAAAAACAAGCTGGAGCACATTAGGAGTAAGGGTTCCAAAGCCATTCAAATCTGGAGCTTATGCAATTATACACTTTTTTTTAATTTTATCAAACTTCCCTAAAATATTCCAAAACAACTGCCTGCCAATTTCAATCAGCTTCGAACCAAATCGTATTGCTCACTACATCTACATCTCTTTAAATCAAATAGGATTACTAGGATCCTTCTCTGGCAGATTGTGCAATCATTTTTTCTGTTATTTACCCCAAAAAAATAGAGAAATGATCACCGAATCAACAAAAAATATGGTCTCAGGTTTCGGAGTAATATAGATCAGTTCAACAACGCTACAAACCTGAAAATTTGCGTTAAGTCTGTCTAAATTTTCATATATTGTAAAACTAGCGCAAGAGCTAGAGAGGTCTCCTGACAGCTCTGCCAACTCAGGGAAGGGTTAATAACTGTTGATCCGGAGAAAACAGAAATATGTCTTCTCACAAGAAAGACTAAAATTTTCCAGCTCAAACCTCTGTTTTTAGGGGTGGAACTATTTCACTCTCTATCTCTTTCAAAGAACTCAGGATTACCCCAGATGAAAAAAACAGCCAAGCTGGAGTGAGCGTGTTGAGACTAGGGGTTCCAAGCCATTCAAATCTGGAACTTCTGCAGAATATTCATTGCTCCAAAGTGGGGTTTACGACTTTTTATGGTCTAGCGGCTCTACGCAGGTGTCACCTGTCCTATACTAACATATAGTGCGGTGGTGTGGTGGATGGCATTATCGAAAAAGTGTCGAATTAAGCCTGTGAAAGAGGTGCAACGGGCCAATGTGCTGGGCATCACGGGCGAAATGAAAACTACATTTACAAAGGCTATGGAGGAAGTATGACACAATGCTTACGGCTAGCCAGCTCATGACTGCGCCCATAAACTTTCTATGTTAGTAGAAAGCCTAGCGGCAATTAAGGCTAAATTCAGTGCCTATATTAAGTCTCACTTAGTTAGGTTATGCAAGGAAGTAATCATTAGGAATAAAAGGAAACGAAAAGACAGATGAGTTGGACCGCTCGGAAGCAGCTAGGAACACAATTTCCTCAAGCTATCCCAGACTATTCCGCTCTTTCAAGGTTTGTTTGAAGCAAAGGACCCCAGAGGAAAACTTCAGGTCTTGGAACACGCTTTTTCAAGGTTTGTTTGAAGCAATGGACCCCAGAGGAACACTTCAGGTCTTGGAACACTAGCAATACAAGGCCTAATGAGGGCCTCAGTGTCTTCTGCTCCTGCGCCTCTCTTTTTAATCAACTAACCAAAGCGTTTGGCCAGTCAAAAGTCATTCAAAAATCCTAACTTCGACAATTTGTTCTGACAGTAAGGAAGAAGTAGTCGAATTTCCCTCCTTCAGATTATGTTTAACATGTATTTGAAAGTCTAAAATAAATATATAACTTCTGTTGCAACGAAGCTATAATACCTTTCACAGAAAAAAAATCTTCCAAGCACTTGATTTCGATCGTTCAGTTTGTATGGCACCTATATGCTGTAGTGATCCAATCTAAGCAATTTCTTCTGATATTGCATTGCTACCTCCAACAATAATCCATGCAAAATCGTGTTGATATCTCGTCAAATGAAAAAGTTTTCCGAGCGAGCATTTGGTTACGATTATTCAGTTTGTATGGCAACCATGAACTATACGGTCCGTTGTCGGCGCTTTCGACAAATATGCAGTTTCTTGGGGAGAAAAGAACGTGTGCAAAATTCGATATCTCAAAAACTGAAGGACTAGATCGCGTATATACAGGTGACGGACATGGTTAAATCGACTCATCCCGTCACGCTGTCCCCTTCAATATATGTTTTATAGACCTCCGACATTTCCTTCTAAGTGTTACAAAAATCATGGCAAATTTAATAAACCCTGTTCAGGGTATAAAAACGGAAGCCTAGCAAATACATATATAAGATAACAGAATGTTTCTTTGGTTCTTAGGTGTATTTTAATTCGAAAAAAGAATAATTAATCCGAGACTCTTTAATTGTTCGGAGTTTTGAATACCGAAAATAAGCTCAAAAATAACTGTCGACTATAGACCGTTGTACGGAATAAATTTGATGACAGGACTGTCAAGCTTTGATCTCAAGAGTAAGTTAAGAACAAAATATTCTCTGATCTTCGCACTATCCATCCTCCTCAATTTAAGAACCAAGTATTTTCCAATCTTTTCATTATCCATCTTCCTCATCTAGCAAACTTTGATCTCGATATTTCTCTTCTAAATATTATATGGTGGCGTTGCACTAAATTATCTTAAAATTATCTTGTTACATTTAATAGAGACAGATAGTAGATGAAATTCTTCATTTAAATTGTGTAACCACTTGCTTGTTATCTCCATATGATTATACTGTTATGATTCAAGGCAGTTGTTTGTTCGATACGCTACTCTGTAAACCCCGACAAAACCGAACAAGGCATAGGCATCAACGAAATTTACCGACACTCAAATCAACATGCCGAGAACAAACAAGCACACACAGCCGCTGCGACCACCGTCAGCACGCCACGAAAATTGCTTATGCTCCTACATACAGTGAGTTCAAAAAGTGTTCACGTATAGTAAAAAATAGTGCATTGCAGCTGATCTTTAGAAAAATTAACATTCAAATTAAATTTTTTTTTTACGAAAAGTAAAGTATATTTAATGAAAAACTTTTTAACATAAACAAGCACTTCATTTAATAATCTCCTGTGGTTACAGTAGAAATAAAGTAATATAATTTATGTGAACATTATTTGAACTTAGAGGTAAAGTGGCGATTGAAGTTCAATAACTAATAAATTGGGGGACCGCCGTTAGCTTTTATGACTGCTTTAATATGGTCAGGTATAAAGTTAATTAGATAATCTAATATTTCTGGTGAAAAGCTATTCCAAACTCGTTCAACTTGATTCCAGAGTTCATCTATGGTTTTTGGTCTTTCTCTTTGAACAGTAAACCGTTTTTTAACAATCGCCCATAAATTTTTAATAGGATTCACATGGGGTGACTGAGCTGGCCACTCCACTACCCGAATTCCGTTAATTTTCAAGAAAGATTTTGTAATATGGTCGATATGTTTGCGGTCATTATTTTGCATGTGTAACAAATCATCGGGTACATATCCAAAAATTTCGAAGCTAGGGATAAGTGAATCCTCTACAATGCTAATATAGTCCTTAGCCCCCATTATTCCGTTAATTCGACGCAGTTTTCCTACCTTTCCGCCACAGAAAAAACCCCACACCATATGTGAACCACCTCCAAATTTAAGTGTGCGCAACATATTCCTATCCGTAAGACCGCATCGGTTGTCAAACCATGTCCAAATGCGTCTATCTGAATTAATACGAATAATTTTCGTTTCGTCAGACCAAATTACTGGTTTGAACTGTTCACTTGTCCAGTTTTTGACTTCTTTGGCAAATTTCATTCCAGCCGCTTTGTTCTTCGCTGACATGTACGGTTTTTAATCATTGGTCTTGCACGCCTATTGGAACTTTTCAGCGGATTTCGAAAGGTATTGTTGCATACTCTAGTGCCTAAAGACGATAATAACACTTTCTTAGCCTCCACTGCGTTTTTAGCTGATTCAGTCATGATAAGACGCCGTAAAGTTCTTTCTGTTGGAGGAGTGGCTTTTTGGGCCTGCCTAAATTTTTGGGTGGTGTGTTGATATTGCCTTGTTTTTTTATTTTGTTGATGACATCAATTGAAATTTTATATTTTTAGCAATCTCTCTAACTGAAACCCCCTCCTGCAAGTCCGAACATACAGCTTTTTGCAAAAAGCGGTTCAGTTTTTTAGTCCTGTCTGAAAATTGACCAAGTTTGATAAATTTGCAATTTTTGGACCTTTAATTTTTGTTACAAACCTTAGTAAATGTGAAATACTTCGCACAATAAAATTATTAAAAAATGCTAACAACTATTTTGTAACAACGAAATTAGTTACATACTGCGTCACATCAGCTCAGAAAGTGTTCACGTGCGCTTACGGATTTGAACTGTATTTATTCAAATTTAAATAAACATGGAAATCTACCGAAGTGGGCTTTGAAAACTAGAATATCGATGCCATATAACAGCAAAAAATGTTTCTTGAAGTATTGTCATATTTGGATGAAATTCAATGATAAAAGTAAAATTTTGCATTACGTGAACACTTTTTGAACTCACTGTATCTATGTATGAATGTGTACATACGAGTATTATGTTTATTCGTGTATGTATTTATTTGTTGTTATTTACTTGCATTTGGTGCACGATTACGACTTGGAGACGCATGCAAATAGACGACAACATACAATTTGTGCGAATCGGGACAGAACTGGGGCAGTTGGGTGTGAGAAATTCGCAAATACTTATTGTTATTGTTGGTGTTTTGAATGCTAATGGCATTTGAGAGAATTTGTTTTCCTAAAAATTACTTCTATATGTACTATATAGGAGAATCAAGAAAAACTGGCACGGAAGTGCTGAAAAATATTATATGTACATATTAACCGTTGCAACTAATGAGTGTTTCCGTTGTCACAGCAATTTATTGCGTTATTGTTGTAAGCGCATATACGCCATGCTTTCGGCTTCATGTGAATGCAGTGCCACATGTGTTTATTAATGAAAGACTGACAACAAGAACAACAACACTGCAGCGCAGAATGAAAACAAATGTTAACACGTGCACAAATAAATAATTACAAAAACACGATTAACAACCAATTTGCCAAATGCGAACAGCCGCATCGAGCATCGTGTGTGTGCAGCAGGGCGAGCGTTGCCACATTTGTGCGGAGTTACTGGGAAAATTGCGGCGAAAAGCGCACGAGCAGCATGAAATGAGCGCGAAAAATAACAAACAAATACGAAATGGCAAATGAATGGAGAAAAATTGAAGGTAATTACAAAGTAGTGCTGTTGTGTTAGCGGCATCGTATTGCAGCGCCAACACCATTTACAGTGGCGTCGTCAGAGAAAAGTGAAAAACAAAAATATATAATTAAGTGGTGTCTAATTAAATAATATAAAATTCGACCTTATTCATTTTCATTTTACCAAAATTACCTGGTCTGAGTGCGCTCTTCTGCAGAAAAACTGGGAATTTTACACTTGCGACTAAAAAGGTTATAAAATGGGTTATAGAATGGGTTATAGAATGGGTTATAAACTTAGTTATAAAGTCGGTTATTTTATAAGTAAACTAACTAAAGTATTTAGTTTAAGAGATTTTGCACCCGAAATAGTTAATTTTGAAAAATCGTAGTTTTCACACGTCTGTTTTCTCCCCAAAAAGCTGATATCGTCTTAATAAAATCAAGTCCTTGTAAAACTTTTACATTTGAGCAGATATGTATCTTCATGAAATTAGGCATGAATTATTACACAAGGCAACGGTTGAAACTTCGCACAAATTTAGATAAGATTCGGTATTTACCTTTGTTCTATAGCGCTCTCCCTTTTTCATAAAGACTCAGATAAGTCAGTAGCTTTATAAATTGTCCACTTGGATATGTAAATCACAGTCAATCTCTTCCTTCTTCATAAATACTCAGATAATGCGTTATCTTGATGAATTCCCCTCGCGGATATATAAATCGGAGAACTGGTAATCCTCAGAAGAGACTATATCTATAAAGTATAGAGCCTCTTAAGTCTACCGTGCCCAATGTATGGTAGTACGAGTATCTCAATTTTATCGCTAGGAGGTTTATAAATCGTTTATACCATTTGAAGTCATACCCTCCCATGTTTTGCTTTTCCCAAACTGAAAGTTTGATGTTTTTCCCTATTTATTGTGCCCTTTTCTTCTTCCGGAATAACTCCCTAATGGCATGTGATCTCTCTACGAAGAATAGTTCTGGTTAAATCATATTGTTTGTCGCTGTAAAGCGGTTCTCACTTTACACTTTGAAATTAAAAAAAGGAGACTTTTTAATTACCGAAAACGCTTTTGAAAATAACTGTATAAAATATCACCTACAGACTATTTTTTGCAAAATATTTTAAGTATTAAGACTCCTTTCATTTGAAAACTCGAAGAAAGCTGATGATTTTTTTTTATCAAAACCGCTTAGATGCTTCTCCAAGACTTTTCCTTGAAGTCACTTGGAAATCGTTTAAAATCGCCATCCAAGTAATTATTTATATAACTCATCGGATTACTAATTTGTTGGTGATCTCGTTCCTAAAATTTTTTAAAATAACGGAAGTTTTAAATGTTCTTTTTTTCTGAGTTTTGGCTATTCTTAACTAATCTTTAACCTTTTAATTACCTTACCTTTCATCTAAATCGAAACCCTTGTGAAGAAGAAAGTGTTTTGTTGGACCAGAAATTGTTGTTTTGTTCTAGCGACAGAATTCTGCCGAGTTTACAGTCCTTCGCCGGAAAAAGATCCGGGTCCCTTCCGGTTACGTAGACCTGACTGTCATGGGAACGATTGGACTAGAAGTCTTTTAATATGTCTCAGTACTAAAGTTACTGCAGTGACCTTACTGGCAGTAGTACTAAGGTATTTCCATATTTAACTTGTCTGGGCGCTTGGCTACAGCGGAATCGTCGAAAATTGTAAAGCTATGAGTTTGCAGGAAACGGTTCCCTTACCCAAATTCTATCAAGACTGGAACCCCTGTCTTCGTGAATTCGAGCGCTGCATTTATGGCCGTCGCGCGAGTTCAACAAGCGTTAGTCACCTATCAGCACTTGCGGGGCTGCAAAAGCTTTCTGGCCCAGAGTGGAACGTAAAAGATTCATTGTTCTTAGCAAGTCTCACATCGGCGCAATGATAGGTATCCTAACTGCACATTGTCCCAGTGGAACTCACGCGGTGAAGTAAAAGATTTTGGAGGACGCTCCTTGTCAAAGTTACAATGAAGAAGATGAGGTTGAAATTACTTTCTCTTCAACTATCCAGTTTTCGCCAGACTAAGGTTGAAGCATCTCGGTAGCCATACTTTTTACGAAACCGTCGAGTTAGCTGAAAATTATTTTAGTCGTGTCAATAAATTTGTGATAGGTTCTAGCAGATTTGTCGTTTACGAGTTCTTGGCTTCACAATGGACAGACGTGTCTAACTGTCCATATGAGATTATTCGTGGCCTCACGAGAAATCAGCCTATTTACTATTTACCGCCTATTTATCAGAACGAGGAACAGATTTTACAAGAAACAGAAGTATAAACTCAGAGCTTTTACACTGACTGCCTCCAAATGACCGGCTGAACGACAACTTTTTTTTTT
>NC_052500.1:26468538-26680685 GCF_016617805.1 Bactrocera tryoni
TGCGATGGCACCGACAACGCTGCCAAATGCTGGCCGTGTAAATATTAAAACAAGCATTAATAAAAAAGCAAAAGCAACACAAGTTGTAACAACAACCCAAAAATTGTGTCAACATTTGTTGCTGACGATCACCACCGAAAAGGCAATGAATGCTGCTGCGCACCTACAGCAACAACATCGCCGTGGCCATAAACGCAGTAAAGCAACAAACCTGCGGCAATCGCCACAGACACAACAACATAATTTAACCAGCAACAACAACAATAAAATCATCTAATGAAAACACGTGTTAGAAGCGCCGAGGGGCGGCAACAGCGAAAAAAGACTAATTGAGGCAAACAGCAGCCGGCAGGACGCGCAGCCAAGCGCAACGTCGCAGTGTCTGTATATTTATGTATGTTAATATAGTTATGTATGTATGTAGGTGTGTTGCGACAGCGAAATTCAACAAATTTTCCTTTTGTTTGCCATACAAATTTGCATTTATTATTTAAGTAAGTCACTAACTCAACAAGAAATTGAAAATTATAGCCAATAAAGTGCAGCGTCGTAAACAAATATTATTACAGACGCTTCCACACATTAACGCGCTTTACTAATAACAACTTTTGCTGCCTGGCGACCTTGCTGCAAATGTAAAAGTGAGATTTATCTTCAATTTCTGGCATGCATTGTGTTGTTGTTCCATCTGACAAATGGAGTGGCCGACAATTATTTGTATTGAGTCAGCGCCGAGCTGTCGTTGAAGAGTTGCTTTGAGTGACTTAGTGATTCCAAAAATACGCCTAATGAACTCGTGAGAGTCAGTACTTTAATAAGGCTTCGTTGATACCATATTCTCTTTTCTTACAGAGTGTATAGAGATATATAGATAGAGAGATAGATAGTACAGAGATTTTTGATTTTTTTTGAGGCTTAAATAGTTAAGACACGTTATTATCAAACAATAGCAAATAATGTTTGACATTTTTATACTCTCGCAACAATGTTGCTAAGGAGAGTATTATAGTTTTGTTCACATAACGGTTTTTTGTAAGTCCTAAAACTAAAAGAGTCAGATATAGGGTTATGTATACCAAAGTGATCAGGGCGACGAGTAGAGTCGAAATCCGGATGTCTGTCTGTCCGTCCGTCCGTCTGTCTGTCCGTCCGTCTGTCCGTCCGTCTGTCCGTGCAAGCTGTAACTTGAGTAAAAATTGAGATATCATGATGAAACTTGGTACACGTATTCCTTGGCTCCATAAGAAGGTTAAGTTCGAAGATGGGCAAAATCGGCCCACTGCCACGCCCACAAAATGGCGGAAACCGAAAAGCTATAAAGTGTCATAACTAAGCCATAAATAAAGATATTAAAGTGAAATTTGGCACAAAGAATCGAACTAGGGAGGGGCATATTTGGACGTAATTTTTTTGGAAAAGTGGTCGTGGCCCCGCCCCCTACTAAGTTTTTTGTACATATCTCGAAAACTACTATAGCTATGTCAACCAAACTCTACAGAGTCGTTTTCTTCAGGCATTCCCATATACAGTTCAAAAATGGAAGAAATCGGATAATAACCACGCCCACCTCCCATACAAAGGTTATGTTGAAAATCACTAAAAGTGCGTTATTCGACTAACAAAAAACGTCAGAAACACTAAATTTTACGGAAGAAATGGCAGAAGGAAGCTGCACCCAGGCTTTTTTTAAAAATTGAAAATGGGCATGGCCTCGCCCACTTATGGACCAAAAACCATATCTCAGGAACTACTCAACCGATTTCAATGAAATTCGGTATATAATATTTTCTTAACACCATGATGACATGTACGAAATATGGGAGAAATCGGTTCACAACCACGCCTTCTTCCAATATAACGCTATTTTGAATTCCATCTGATGCCTTTTCTGTATAATACGAGTATATATATACATTAGGAACCAACGATGATAGCGGAATAAAACTTTAAAAAAATACGGTATTTGAAAAATATGTAAATGACGTATAATGAAATCTCGATTATCACTTTATCATGCGAGAGTATAAAATGTTCGGTGACACCCGAACTTAGCCCTTCCTTACTTGTTTATATATTGTTTCCTGCCTCCTCCTTCGACCTACAGGCATAGTTACCTCCGAGCTGGTGAAAATCACTTTGGGTAACAATTATCAACCTTCACGAAAATTGATTTACGGATATGTAAATATGTAGATTCTTTTGATTTCCTTGGCATGTACAACGGTTGAACATCATTCAAATTCACATTGTCCGTTGGCTACTGTAAAAGCTCTTGGCACAAAATAAGATTTTTTCCAGTGAGGTCCATTTCTGGCTTAATGCATACGTTAACAAAAAATGACAGCGGCATTCCTCGAAATGAGGTCGGAAATGCCGTTATATCATCAAAAGCGAGCGTAATAACATGATGTTGACCGATTTTATTCTTGAATTTCATGAAATCTACGCAGCCGATTTTTATTTCCAACAATACAGTGGGCCGCGTTATGTCTTACATCTAAAAAAGTGTGGATACTCTTTAGTTTCGAGAAATGTCTGTCAAGATCATTAGAAGATTTCCTCTGGGGAGGCTTTTAAATCAAAGGTTTACGCCAATCAAGCAGCAACGTTCGAGGAGCTCAAAGACTTCAGCGCACTATAGTCGAAATTCCGACGAAAATGTAGCACCGGGTCATTGAAAATTGGTATAACAGGTGGAGATATGTAAATGGAGCCGTGATGGCTTTATGGCGACATTTTGTTCAAATCAAAAATAAAATTTTGATCAAATTTTGATTTTGATTCTGTAGCTTCACAATTCCTACGTCTTGACAGTTCTTGGCCGGATAAAAATACGGGTCCGTTCCGGTTATGTAGTACAGATCGTCGTAGATCCCGTATATGTAGAAAATAATATACATATGTATGCCTGCAAGGAGAAATTTTTATCTTCATTTTAAAAAAGAGTCGGTTAGTATTCAACGTTTCATATATAACAAGTCAATTGAAAAGTCAGCTTTTTACTAGAATGAAATCCATATAATTTTTAGTTAACACTAACCTTGAAAAGGCATGTGTATCAATTTGATAGCTTTCGGATCTTTAGTTTGTGAATTATATTATTTTGAGTGAAGCAACTTTTGTTTTCGTGTGCTAATAAAGCATGGCTTTTTTGATCAGAAAATACTGTTGAAGCCACGGTTAGGATTGATCAACATTATTTGGACTCTGCAACAGGGAAAGCAATCGCTGAAAAGCGGACACTGGAGCCCCTAACCAGTCTCTTACCGACGAAAACATCAAAAAAGTCCATAAAATAATTTCGTATGATCTATAAAGTGAAGTTGTTCGAGATAGCAGACACTCTAAAGATATCAACAGAACGTGTACATTAATCATTCACGAATATTTGGGTATAGGAAAGCTGCCCGCAAAGTGGATCTCACTTTTGATCAAAATCAGCGACTAATTGATGATTCGAGGCAGTGTTTAGAGATGTTCAAGCGTAATAAACTCGAGTTTTTGTGTCGATATGTGATTGTGGATGAAAAATGGGTTCGTCATTTTACTCCGAAGCCACCACGATTGTCATTCGAGTAAACTGGACAGGATTAACCCGTTCCAATGCGAGGAAAAATGTAACAGACGGCTGACAAGGTTAAGGCGTCCATATTTTGGGATGCGTATGGAACAATATATTATTGACTACCTTGAAAAAGTAAGGACTATCTGTAGCACCTTTTACATAGTTTTATTGAACCGTTTGAAGGTAGAAATCGGCGAAAAACGCCGCATTTGTGGAAAAAGAAAGTGTTTTATCACAAACTCAATTGTGTCAAAACTGAAACCGATAGCAAAACTCCATGAAACGGCTCTTTCCTGTTCTCAGATCTCAAAAGAATGCTAGCTTGGAAGAAATTTTCGTCGAAAGAAAAGGTGATCGTCGGCACAGTAGCCTATTTTGAAGCAAAGGATAAATCGTACTACAAAAATGCTATCGGAAAGTTGAAGAGTCGCTATAATCAGTGTATTCCTTGAACGGAACAAATCATACTTCAAGAATTGTATGGAAATATTGGAGGGTCGCTATAATCAGTGTATTCCTTGAAGAGAACTATGTTGAATAAGAAAAACGAATTTTGCCAAAAAAAATGTGTTTAACTATGGTAGTCTGGGAACTTTTTAATTGACCTGTTTAATAACTAATTTTTAACTAAACTGCATATAACTTAATAAAGTCATGTAGCTCATTAACAGCGCCGCGTTGCTGTTGTTGAATTCCAGCACTCTTACATTACAGCTTATTAGGCAGTTCTATAAACATTTGTACACAGTATGCATTCATATACATTTGTGTTCGTCTTTGTGTATAATAAAATTTCAAAATTATTTACTTTATCTAATTATCAACTATAATGCGAGTACATTACACTATCAATTAGGCTTATCGGCTTAACTGACACAATATATTTCGTTGCTGTTTTCGTTTGTTCTCTTGTGGCGTGGCATTTACACCCGTTATTTGTTAGTTGCAATTGGAAACAATGTTTATCGCTGCGTATTAATATTGCATTGTTTGTTTAAATAAATGTAGCGATTTGTTCGGACATAATTAAAATTACGTTAGCTGCTTAATTAGAAATGTTTTCAGAGCCAAATGAGGTGTCGAGGTTAATTTTCACTCGTTCCGGATAGCTGTGTATGGTTAAATGTAGATACATATAATTTTATTTTGAATTGAGTAATGTGGTCAGTGCATTCCGATACTTACATATATGACTATTAAGTAAATGGTACACTAAACATGATCCAATTCGAACTACATATTTACTTAGTAGTCCATTCGTTCTAAAAATACAAACTTGGTTATACGATTGACGTAAAGAATAGTTTGTACGACGTCCCATAGCAGACAAAGTGAAGCCTTCTAGAACATTTTTTTTCATACAAACAATTTTCTCATAAAATCCCCAGGGTTAGAACTTTATCTTCTTCTTTATTGGTGTATAATTGAGTTAACAATAGCGCGTCAGTCGTTCTTCCTTTTCAATGTTTGTCGCCAATTGGAGATTCCAAGTGTAGCCAGGTCCTTCTTTACCTGGTCTTCCTCTTGCTCTGCTTCCACGGGCGGGCACTTCAATACTCTCAGAGTTGGCTTGTTTTTATCCATTCGGACGACATAACGTAGCCAGCTTAGCCGCTGTCTCTTAACTCGCTAAACTATGTCATGTCAATATAGCAGGACGGGGATGATAAGTGACTTGTAGAGTTCGATTTTTGCTTGTCGATAGAGGTCTTTACTTCTCAATTGCCTACTCAATTCAAAGTAGCAGCGTTGTTATTTTTGTTGGATTTCGAAGCTGATGTTGTTTTTGGTTTTAATGCTGGTTCCAAGATAGACGAAATTATCTACGACTTCGAAGTTATGACGGTCAACAGTGACCTGGGAGCCAAGTGCGGCAGTGTTTATTTGAAGACAGGAGATCTTGGTCTCGTTCACAACTAGACCATACGCTTTGCTTCTGTGTCCAACCTGGAGAAACGGCGAGGTTATTATGGCCAATAATATCGATTTCATTGGCCTACTCCAGCAGTTGTACACTCTTGTAGATGATTGTACCTTCTCTATTCAGCTCTGTAGCTCGAAATATTTTCTCCAGCAGTAGGTTGAAGAAGTCGCCTTGTCAAACGGCTTGGATAGGTCCTTCCCAATCCAGACGGAGCTTTTGGTATTGCTCAACGTTTCCACAGCCTTATTAGTTTTACGAAAATACCAAATTCAGACATCGCGGCATACAGGCAGCTCCATTTCGATGTCAAAAGCAGCTGTAGAATCGACTAAGATGTGGTAAGGGCCTTATGATCTATCATATATGAGTTCTATGGTGTTTACCACAACGAAACGGAGTTTCAAGCTATTCAAGTGAGATTATAATTTGGATCCTTAGGATCGACTTCTTACGCTTACCTAGTTTTTTTCTCTAAGTATTCTTCTATTCATATAAATATTCAACTGTTTGGAAATTTCCAATAAGACTTGACTGAGCTGTTTGCTGAGCACTAATTCTAGCACAAATGGCAACATATCACTTAAAACAGTTAAGAGATTCAATACTTATTGCATTTCTCCAAGCATTGGCTGGTTTATGTCTAATCATTTGTTCCCACCGAATTTAAAACTTTGCTACTTCTGAAATTTGCTTTCTTTAGACTGATGATCTGACAGTCAGCGAGCAAAATTACTAATAGGTACAACCGAGATTTTAGATCTTCCTCTTAAACTTAAATTATCTTCGCTAATTCATTTCCTGTATGTCAAAAAGATGCGTATAAATCAAAAGCAAACTCTAAATTCTAGTTTCGAAAGTAAAGCTAAACTTCTCAGCTGCAAATGCGATTCACATCACGCGCTTATCATTCCAACTACCAGCCGCTGTGAACTTAGCGCTTTTATATTATATAATTTCATTCTGCAACCGTGCTTTTGTCTGTATGTAATCTCCGCGACGACAACAGCAACTTTTTGAAATATACATTATAAATACTATATAACGGGTGATCCAAGCAGATATACATTATTCAATAGCTTTTTTTTGACAAATCACATGTGATTCGAGTCAAGCTGTTTTGTGTTTTTTATTCAATATTGTTTGGCATTTCATCAAGGAAAGACTGAACAAAGTTTTCAAATCGTTCACCTTTATTACGAAAATTCATATTTTGTAAAGAATGTTTTTCGTGCGTTTCGCTCAACTTATGATCAACATAATCGGCCTGCTGAGCGTACTATTCGCAAAACCATCAACCATTTTGAGACTCAGCGTTCATGATTGGATAATATTCGATCGAATAGACTACGTGCAGCACTCAGGGAAAAAATATAGTAGCCTTAGTCGATTTCGGCGCCGTTCGCAGCAACTCGGACTGATGTATGAAACGGCTTGACTCATTTTGAAACGTTCCAAGAAGATCCGACGTCTTCAAGCCAAATTTTGTTCAGCGATGAGGCCGTAGAATAACCTGAAGACATCCAAGAGCTGCCTTTTCATACAGAAATAACAACATTTTGGTTTGGTTTGAGGGCCAGTGGAATCATCGGTCCATATTTCTTCAAAAATTATGCCGATGAGAACGTAACCGTCAATGACGACCGTCATCGCGCCAAGATAAATGACTATTTGATGCCTGAAACTGAAGCTCGTGATCTCGGCGAAATTTGGTTTCAACGAGACGGCCTCACTTCTCACCCACCGCATCAATCATGGGTTTATTGAGAGAACACTTCGGTGAGACGCTAATTTAACGTTTTGGTCCGGTCGATTGGCCACCAAGATCCAGTGAAATCATACAGTTAGACTTTTTCCTGTGGGGATATGAAAAGTCTAAATTTTATGCGGCCAATCCCGCTTCGATTCATGCCTTGGAGCAAAACATCACACGTGTCATTCGCCACTTACCAGTCGAAATGCTCGAACGAGTCAACGAAAATTAGACTCAACGTATGGACCATCTGAGACGTAACTGCGGTCATCATTTGAAAGAGATATTCTTTTGAATGATAATAAATATTCCCCATTAAATTTGAACCTTCTTTGTTTTTTCTTTAAAAAAGTAGGGAACCTCGATATGGATCACCCTTTACTATATACTTTTTGAACTAAATTGACTAAATAAAAGTTTCATAATTCCATGTGAAAAATGTGTTGGTCGTCAGTAAGTGCTGAGAATGCGCTTGAAAAATGCACCAAAATAAATTTGTACTTATGTTGCATGTGGCAAACAAAGCGGCGTGTGCGGGGGTGTGACAGCAAGCAGTTCTAACATAGTTTCCGCCGTTCTGGCTCATTCGGCCAAAGTGCTTGACGTTAAAGTTGCGGCATCTGTAATACAATACATAACAGCGCTGACCTACATCTTCCCGGCGCTGACAACCAGCACACACACACACACGCAGATATATAGTCAACCATACATTTTCGTATTTTCGTACATATTTGAGTCATTATCGTCCATTGCTTGCACTGCTGCATGTTCGCAGTGGCGCGAGGATGCAGCTTTTACTCCAGCATGCTGCGACCATGCAACGTGCTGCGCTGGCAGATGGGGCAGCCAGCCGCCAGTTGTCACATCGTAATGGCTCGCAGTTTGACAATGAATAGTTTGCTTGCTTTTTCGATTTCTGTTGCTGTTTCTATTTCCATTTCGCTTTGTTGTTTTTGCTTTCATTTTCGTTTTGGTAAGTTGGTTGCAGCGCTTTTTCGCGGGAGTCACATTAATGGCTTCCGAGACAAACACACAACAAATATATCAACGGCATCAACACTGCATATTTAACTGTGTATACGTTTATGTATGTTTGTTTGTGTTTGTACATATGCATTTTTGTGTGTTTTATGTGTGAATTTATGTGTTTTCTGTATGTTGTCTCGGAACAACCGCAGCTGTCATTGAATAATGTGGTTGCCTCCCAGCGCATAATGTCGCAGCACTTGCTGTGCACACCCACTCCTCCGAGCTATATCTATATGCTGGTGGTTTCGTATGTATGTGGGCACACTGCAAATATTGGTATAGTATTTTGACACTGGAGCGATTCCGGAACTGAGTTCGTGCGGATGTCAACAATGTGGAGGTGAAGGGTTATCACTCGTTTGCTGGGTTCAAGCAGGTTGACAAGCTTATAGACATTCTCAAGTGCATGCCAAGGAACCATTTGCAATACATTTGAAAGAAATTTAGCGAAATATATACGCATCATGAATGAAGGACCAGTACTAGTTACAAATGGTCCAGTTGGCATTTTCAAGTGCATGCCAAGGGACCATTCGCAGTACACTTGAAATGAATTCGGTGAAATATGTATATACGAATAATGCAGTGAGGACCAGTACTAGTTACAAATGGACTAGTTAGCATTTTCAAGTGCATGCCAAGGAACCATTCGCAATACACTTGAAATTAATTCGGCGAAATATGTATATACGAATAATGCAGTGAGAACCAGTACTAGTTGCAAATGGACTAGTTGACATTCTCAAGTGCTTGTCAAGGAACCATTTGCAATGCACTTGAAAGAAATTCAGAGATAAATTAACGACTAATGAAGACCAGTACTAGTTGCAAAAGGACTAGTTGTGTGTAAATAAAGTCTGATACGTTTATTATAATACAGTATTCCTATTCTTACATACACATACTATGTGCTTACTCAAAAATGCATTACACTGCAGCAAGAATGCTTATTCTGTTTATGACAACAATTCAAATTTATTTTCAAATCAAAAATGCAAGTATTTTTAAATTTGAAGTGCGCGGTTTATATATTGCACGAGGTGGTACGAGGGCTGTTTGAAAAGTAGATTACTTTTTCAATATTTTACTTGTTGTGGTAGCGGCAGAAAACATTCTCTAAATGATTTTTAGAGATGTTGCTGCGTTAATAGTCTGTCCGTCTGTCCGTCTGTATGTATATTCGCGACCTAATCCCTCAATGTTCGAGATATCAAACTGAAATTTTGGACACCTTTTCCCCTCAAGAAGCTGCTGATTTGTCAGAGCCACCCAATATTGAACCACTATGGTGCATAGCTGCCATAAATACTGAACGATCGAAATCATGTCATTGTAGGAAAGATCGGAAATAAAAAGAAGTTATTCGGTGTCAGGACTAACGGAAGATGACTCATCAAATCGATGTTTCGAGTGCTCAAAAATGCCTCAGTCGATGTGTGAGCTCGTATTGTCGGGGTGAAGAGTCGTCCGTCAGCGGCGGTTGGTTTTCCCGATTTCTTGAAAGACTACTGACAAATGAATGGTTGTAAACTACTCAGAATTTACTACTCTGCGTTGTTTCGGTGGTATGGTTGTGACATGTCCAGTTTATAAAAAAAAACAAGCATCAGTAGTTCCGAAACAACATGTGATTTTGGACAATCTTCCCGAAGTTCGTCAAGGAGTAATCTACGACGTCATTAAATTCAGCATACCATCGATAAACGCTGATCTTTGATGGAGCTTCATCAGCAAAATTTAAATTTAAAACACGGTTCCTGAGTTGTACCAATAAAATAAATAACCGCAAAAGCCACATATTGAGTGTAAGGGGCTATACGTATGAAAAGTATTGATTCGATTTTACTCACCACCAAGACACATTATTTACAAGAAAATTCAATTCCATTCTCTTAATTCCCGACCTTTTCGAAATTCGTCTTAGAGTGCTCTACGAGCTCGATTGAATACACTATACCATCAATAAACAGTTGTCTTTAATTGAGCTTCAAGGGCAGAACTTGAATTCAGTTCATCGATGCACTGTTGCTGACTTATTCCATGTCGAAAGTTGTAAAAAATAATTGCGCGAAAATTTTTGCGATTTAATTCAATTTTTTTATGAAGATGAATATTTTAAGTTACTGTAAACAAGACAAACAGCCTTCCTTTGTCAAAATGTTCTGAGTATGCATAATATCAAAAATGTCAAACTTTACGATAAAATTGTGAGTTTCTAGATTACTATGACACTAGGGTTGTCTAGATTACTATGTCACTAGGGTTGTGAGTTTCTAGATTACTATGACACTAGGGTTGTCGAATCCCGAAATATAAAAGGCTACGTATCTGTTGTGAGATACATACAGTGTTGCACTCGCAGTGTTACTGACTTATCGAACTACTCTTTAGAGTTGAAATTCTACGTTGTAGTTGGAATGTCACTTGCTGTGATGACTACATATGTGTACATTCTGGTACAAACTAATTGTTGCCTATAATTATGTGGGCGGTTTCTTTGTGTTCGGTTGACACTATTGTCCAAATTTACTTTGCTCGCATATGATTTAATAAATTTAAATTATTATTTTTTCATATTTTTGTTTTATTTTTCTTTTGACAAAATCATATATTTTTTTCTTTTAATGGTATTCCAAATATTTGAAATATATTTTTTCCATTTATTGTTGTATTATTATAAAATGCCAATATTTTTCTAATAAATAATTTTTTTCTCTCTTTCAGGTATGTACAAGCAAACATAAAAAATTAATTTAGAAATCTTAGTGAATTACATATAAAGGTAAATAAAAATTCTTTGAAGTTAGGTTAAGGTTAATATTATGATGATCGATCAATTTAAGAAAACAATAACATTATGTTGGGTTTTTTCGGTGCGAAAATTTACACAATTGGTTAAGTCTTTATCTACATAGGAGACTGCTTTAGATTTTCCAGCATATAAGCAACTGATAATCCATCGGCTACTGCCACCTTTTTGTTCTTCAGGCGGGTAATTGCTATTCAAATCTCATCATAGTCAGATAATGGATCGTCTATTCAATCGTCATCGTTTGGGAAAACGGGTTCAACATCTGCAGATGATACACTTTCACTCCCATTCAGCAGGCTGGAGAAGTGTTCTCTCCATAATTTCAGTTTGCTCTGGGCATCAGTCACCTCTGAAAGTTCTACAAAAGTATGCTCCAGTCTTGAAACCTTCTCAATAATTTTCCTTCACATAGATTGAACAGCAGAAGGCTTTATATTCTTAGCACAGATATGTATGTGCTTCAAAAACCGGTACAATCTTACTTTGCTTATCCTTGAGTAAGTAAGAATTCTTACTTAAACATACTTGTGTAGAAATTCGATGAGCGATGTAGAACCTTCTTGATTAATCTGGCTTTAATATTTTTGTAGCACTAATAATCAATATTATCTTAATATTTATGTTTGAAAAATGCCGTTGAGTACAGCGTTCTTGACCATACACAAAATTCTACACCGGTACAGCTTGCGTAGAGACGACTAGCTTGCGAATGGTATGATTTTGTTGTTTTTGCAAGTTCAAAAAAAGCATTCAAAATCTCGCAAATAATAGCCTCCACTGTTCGAGCGAAACTGTCAAAGTGATAAAAAACGCCACTTTGTTGTTTTTGCTCGAAAGAGCATATGCATTTTTTTGTTGAATATTTCATGTTTATAACCTGTGGCAACATCCTTTGATAGAATTGCCAAAATATATATGCAAGCGTGCAACAATATTTCACCAAACGAATCCTGCTGCAAAAATAATGCGAAAATCCATATGGCCCCATGCCGACAGCGTTTGTTTATTTAAATTGTTTTTTGCTGGCAGAAAGAATTGTTGTTCTGGCTTTGCATTCCGCACTATTTTCAATCTTTTCGTAGCAAAGCAAAATTGCTGTTTTCACACCTTATGGAATGCTGCATAGTGCATTTATGTATATCTTTGATCAAACACCTAGAGTCTATAGAAATATTTTGTACATTGGCTCGGAAACTGCGAATTGTTAAGTTGCAATTCGATAAAATAAGTTTTCTTTGTAGTAGTGGCACGAAAATGTATTGAAGTTTTGTTCTGAAATGGCAACCATTTTATATTTAATGATTGTGTTCTTCTTATTTATCAATGTGCCCAAAAAATAAGGTGACATTTGAATTTAAACTGCGGCGTCGAAGGATTTGGAGAATTATTTTTTTTTTTGTAGGTTGTTAGTACTGTCAGTCACATTTATGTCAAATTTCATGTCAAAATATTCATTAGTGTTTGAGATACGTGTCGTTTTGTGAGTTCCAAGCCGGCCGTAAACGTGTCGAAGACGAAGAGCGTCCAGGGCGACCATCAACCTCAACCGACAAAGCTCACGTTCAACAAATCAAAGGTTTGGTGTTGAAAAACCGTCGATTAACAATTAGAGACCTTGCTGATGAAGTTGGCATATCGAAAGGCTCAGCCAATACCATTTTGAAGGATGTTTTGGGCCTCAAGCGCGTCAAATCTCGACTGGTACCGAAAACATTGAATTTTTTGGAAAAAAGGCGTCGCGTTGAAGTGTGTGAAACGATGCTTTCCGACTACCAGGCTGTCATGAAACGCATTATAACTGGCGATGAGACTTGGATCTATGCTTACGACCCCAAAACAACCGATCAATCGAGCGAATATCGTACCAAAAGAGAGTCGAGACCAAAAAAATCGCGCCAAAGTCGCTCAAAAATCAAGGTCATGTTGACTGTTTTCTTCGATTATCGTGTTGTTGTGCATTGTGAATTCCTTCCAACCGGTCAAACAGTCAGCAAGGAATATTATTTGAACGCTATGCGTCGTTTGCGTAACGCTATCCGCCTAAAAAGGCTGGAATTGTGGAAAGGCAATTCTTGGTTTTTACACTACGATAATGCATCATCCCATACTGTCCTCGTAATTCGTGATCATTGCGCCAAAAACTCAACCCATATCGTTCCGTAACCAGCGTATTCGCCTGATCTGGCGCCGTGCGGCTTCTGGCTGTTCACCAAGCTAAAAATACCGCTCCGGAGACATCGTTTTTATACGATAGAGGAGATTCAAGCCGCAGCGAAGACGGAACTGAAGGTCATCCCGGAAAGTGACTACAACCAGTGTTTCGAAGATTGGAAAATCCGTTGGCATAAGTGTATTGCATCTGAAGGGGATTACTTTGAAGGGAATGAAATTGATTTGGAAGAATAAATAAAGAATTTGCAAAATAAATACAATGTCACCTTCTTTTTTGAGCACAGTAGTATATTAAAGCGTATTTATTGATGTTCTGTGAAGGAGGATGGTTGGTTTGAAAATATGTTATTATGTACATACATTCTAAAATCTGTTATTTCATGTTGATAATTTTGCTGAAAGGACTCTTTGCTTTAATTCTAAGAATGATAACGACAAGCTACGTCATAAATCGAACGAACTGTCAAAATTTCATAGAAAACAAAGCTTTCCATTCATCACAACAAACTTACGCAGTTTTTTTAATTCGAAACAAAAATACGAGACGAAATGGTCGTAGTTTTTATTTCTATGAATACTGCATTCATTCCATTTAACGATCCATAGCGGTTTTTGAATCAGCTATGTTCTCAAAGATGATCTCTTCATTTTACTCTTATAACACCATCGAATCACTTTTATGGCAGGATATTGTTGTAAAGCCTTCGGTAAACATATTACTTAGATGATCAATCCTTAACCAATTATAAACGATTTGAAGATCATGACATACACATTGACAGAAGTTTTACTGCTGATTTTAGTTTGTAACCAGAAATTTCAGCGCGTTAAGTTTTCGGCAATTTTTACAAAACAAACAAAAAGGTCACTTATTTCGAGGTTCCCTACTTTTTTAAAGTGAAAACACAGAAACTTCAAATTTATTATCACTCGAAAAAAAACATTCTTTGTCATTTGCTTTTTGAAGATTATCTCTTTCAAATGTTGGTTCAGCTAAGTCTCAGATAGTCCATCCGTTGAGTCCAATTTTCGATGACTTGTTCGAGCATTTCGACAGGTAACTGGCGAATTACACGCGAGATGTTCTGCTCCAAGGCCTGAGTCGAAGCGTGAGTGTCCGTATAGACTTTAGACTGTACATATCCCCACAGGAAAAAGCCTAACGCTGTGATCACACATTCTTGGTGGCCACTTGACCATCCCAAAACATGAAAACCGAAGTGTTCTCTCAATGAATCCATTGTCGTCGTCGCTTTGTTGAAACCAAATGTCGCTGAGATCACGAGCTTCAATTTCAGGCAAAAATAGTCGGTTATCATGACGCGATAACGGTCGCCATTGAACACTGATTCCAACTTTCTTACATAACGTGAATTTTCGTAATAAAGTTGAACGATTTCTGTACGTTTTTCAGACGTAAGTATTTCCATGATGAAATGCCAAACAATACTGAACAAAAATAACATGACAGAAGACTATTGAAAAAGTACCTCTACTTGGATCACCCTTTATAACAGTTTTTTTTGATTTTTTTTTAACTACACTAAAGCTATGAACTTTGATCGGTCGGTATCTTTGCCGTCTGCTAGCTATAGTGACTATTATAAACAATTTCTTCTCAGATTGCAATAATGCCTTGAGCAGTAACCCTTGTTTGGGAAAGATATCTCAAAAAATGAAAAAGTTTTCTATACAAGAACTTTATTTCGATCATTTAGTTTGTATGAGCCGATATCGGTCGTTCCGACAAATGGATAGCTTATTGGGGAGAAAAAAATGGGTGCAAAATTTCTGATTCAATGTCTCAAAAACTGAGAAACTAGTTCGTATATATATGTATGTATATAGACAGACGGACTTTGCTAAATTGACTTAGCTCATCACGCTGGTTATTTATTATATACTTTCTAGTATCTCTGACTTTTCCTTATGGGTGTTACACACATCGTGTCAAACTTAGTATACCCCGTTCGGATTAAAAATCAGAAATGCTTTACCATGAGTAGTTGTTTGTCATAATTTTTTTATTACATTTTATTAAATCGAGAATTTTATATTAATTTTTATCAGTTATGAGTTTTGTAAATTTTTCTGCTAGATATTAAAGCCTATGCTTACATACATATGTATATCAAATTGTATAAAAAATGTCGAATTATTCTTGCCCCAACCGCATCTTCTGCCAACTTAAGTGTCGACTCATATCAATTTCACACCTTTTTCCAATTATTTTTTAAATTTATCGCCATTTCAAAATCAATTTTCGCATTGAGCGCCAAGTCTTGTTAAGTTACAGCGTGTTTATTGCCATATTGTCTTGTCTTCTGCTTCCTCCTAATGTTCCGTAAGTACCAACTACATAAGAACATATGTAAATATGTGTACATATAGCAGTATGTATGTATGTATTTGCATGAAACGGCGACGTTTACGACTTGATGTCAATATAACACCGACGCGCTGGAGATTTGCCACCAGCGTTGTTTACACACGCTTCCTATAAGCATATTTACTGAGGTATTTGTTTACAGTGTTCTCCGGCTTGCAGGTGAAACAGTTAAGTTTGAACTGCAAGTTAAAATGAGAACTATATGAATTTTGAAACCTGCATCATCATGAAGATTTTTAATATTCTCAATTTCAAAAGCGTATTTTGGACAGTGCTTGTTTGTAAAAAGATTTTGGTTAGCTAGATGAGAACTATGCTTTTTTCAAATATTGAGAGGAAAATTTTTGTTGAGTTAATTATTTTGTATTTCTCAACTGTGTCTTACTGTTTATTAAACATCCGCATGTGCCATTTTCACCGCTCAGGTGTTGGCGATGCTGGGAGAGTAGTGTCTTGGTCGTTAAATTTTTATATAAAATTTAATGGCATTCTTAACTTTACTGCAGTCTTGAATTCTTTACGATTATTTAGCCAATAGCCGATACCATTTCGATGAGTAACTAAAGTGTAAATTGTTTAGTTTCTCCTTTTCTCTTTTAGTAAATATCAAATAGTAATTTTTTCCGAGCCTTGAACTTGACACAGTCGTTAAAAATATTCCTTATATATATTTTATATATTCTTTTTTGAAGCATAAGTTGGTTGTATCGGTTATATCTTAAAAAATTTGCTTAAAATTTTGTGGTTATGAATCTATTCCATAAAACTAAGAACATTTTAATATAATTTAATTTTTGTCTAGCAGATATGTATATAGACAGATATAAAATAATTGAAGTTTTGCACAGCGGCCAATGATCTATTGTGCCTTCCCCTATATCACACATGGTCACAAAGCTCTAGAACTCTGAACAATTCCAGGAGCTTGCTGGCACGATGGAGGTGAATACCACCTAGTTGTATCCAAGGACCTTGAACCTGTTTTCACAAATTTCTGGGCAATCTAGTATTAGGTGTTCTGGAGTTTCCGGTTCCTTGTCGAAAAATTGGCAGTTTGCACAAGAGGCTATGCTCATGTTGGATAAGTATTTCTTGAGCGTGCAGTATCCGGTGTAAAGCGTGGCAAAGAGACGGAATTTGTCCCCGAGGAGGTTGATCATAACTCTAAGCTTTGCCAGGTTGTAAGCTTCTAATAGCTATTTAGCTTGGTGAATTTCTGTTGCCTGCAGTCAATGTCGTTTTCTCCTCACTCTCTCCTCCATGCGGAACAGTTCCTTTATGGTGTGGAACCCCAACGCAATAAATGGTTCTGGCCCTATCATCCTGGAAGCCGCCGAAGAGCGGGCTAGTTCATCGGCCAGATCATTGCCGGCTATCTCTTTATGTCCCGGCAAAAAGCGGTTCAGTCTTCCTATACAATCCTCCACTAATAGCGTTTTGACTTCATAAGCTGAAATCGCTTTTAGTGTCGCTTGACTATCGCTAAGTACAGCGATACTCTGGTTGCGATGGTTCGTTGGAGGTTGATTTCTATGCACTGACTTCTAGCAAAGACTTCTGCTTGAAAGTGGATAGCTTGGGATGCGGTAGCGCAATGCCTGTTCCAATGCTTTCCGGAGTTTTCGAGTCGTCAGTTACTATGTCCTTGCCTCTAGCCAAGCCTTGTGCCGTCTGATTGTCTCTAGGGCCGAGGAGACGTTGTAACTTTTGCCCTCATTTTCTGCCGTTATAAAACCCTGCTTGACCAGCAGACCCCGAATTCGAAAAGTCAATGAGTAAACCAATTAGCAACAGTTTCAAGTTTTTGCCATATTACATTTGTATGGTGCTCGGTTACAACGCAATCGCTGGAAATTCCAAAGTCGAAGAGATCATCTTTTCGCAATTGGTGGTGAGATCAAAACACTTCGTCGGCCTATGAGATGATGTACTTTAAGGAGTTTTTGAGTAACCCAATAGACAAATATCAGTTCAAGTGTGATCCAACGATTTTTGGACCAAGACTACTTCCTAGGTAGGAGGGAATCTTTTGTCACAACCATATTTCAAATTCCATACGATATGTCTAGATTCTAGATACATATATGCGGATGACCGAGTTTGGAATGATAAGTCGAATATTAAGAAGAGAACTTTTTAGGTGAAGAATTTATCGTTGTTGTTGTTTTTGTTATAGTGGCAGTGGTTGACAGTCCTTGACCGGATAAAAAACCCGGTCCGTCCCGATACCTAGACCCGACTGTCGTGGAAACAGGAAGAATACGGGATTTTGAAATATGTACGATCAAAATTTGAACTTCCACATAAAGAAATATTGTTGTGGTCAAGTCAGTACTATCCACTAAAATCTCTGTCTAAATATATGGTAACTTAATTAATTCTTTGCTTTTGTGTTTATAGGTTAAAGTCTGGTATACCAGAAAACATCCAATTAACCGCACTTAAATTTCTTGTCTTCTCTCAGAAACAGAGCAGCCAACTCGAATTGAGCTGAAGAATGCTTTTAATATTTACTTTTGAGTTATTATTTTTTACAACAACAAAATGTAATCAATCTTTCACATTATCTCTCACTCTTTTCACAAGCCTTTCTCATTTGTGTGCAGTAGATTACTGTACTATACATCCTTTCAATCAATTAAGGTTCATTATTTTTATTTTTTCTCACTCCGCCAACTTTAATACAATTTTTCAGCAAAGTTTTTGTTTCGATTACTCTTCGTCTTGGCTGTCCGCTCGCTGAAGAGTGCACGTGTCAACACTTTCCATCCACTTGTTTGGGCTTGTCGCACCTGCTCGCATAAGCTGAAAAGCCTTCTAACCCACCATCGAACCGAAGGCTCCCACACTTGTGCGTTTTCCTTGTTTCATTTACACCGATTCAACCCATTGGCGCTTTCTTCAGCACATATTTTTGTTGTGTTCACTTGACGTTTTGCCACATTCTGCTCTCTCCTTATGGACATGACACATTTTTTCTCATTTTATCTCTTCTAGTTAAACGCCTGCGATCTTAAAAGCTGTGCGTATGTAACTTTGGCGGCTGGACCACAACCGTTCTGTCCGGCTCAATTTAATTAAACTTCAATTTATTTGTTTCGTACGCACTTTGGCCTCCTTAGTGGGCCTTTCTTGTGTCCGGAGAGTTGCTGAAAGCATTGCATTCATTTATCATTGTGTCAACTTTAATGTAATGCAATAATAGCGAAAATTACTTGCCACAAAGTAAATAGGAAGAACTTATACACGTTTGTTTGTATGTGGGTGTGTAAGGATGCTTGGGCGGCTTGTGGTAACTCAGGTGTCCTGCCGTTGTTATGCAATAGTAGAGTTCATTTGGTTTCCATGTTTTAAGTTTGGCTTTTTTCATCTGAGTTGGGAAAGGTTAGCCGCTTGCCATTATTTTGAGTGGCAGCTCAAGTGACCAACGTCAATTGTTTTTGTTGTGGTCAACAACCAACATTTGCTTAATGATATGCGAATGAGAATACGACTCTGTAAGTTTCTTTTTCATGGAACTTACTTGTTGTGTTTACATTGTTTACTTAATTTATGGTGTTTTTGTGACCTGCTGACAGATTATTAAGGTCGAAATAAGTAAACACATAAAGGGTGATACGTTTTGAGGTTCTCTACTTTTTAAAGAAAGAACACAGAAACTTCAATGCAATGGGGAATGTTTATTATCATTAAAGAGAACATTCTTTGGCATTTATTTTTGCAGATTAGCTCTTTCAAATGTTGCCCGTTGAGTCCAATTTTCGATGACTTGTGTGTTCATTTCGATTGCTAACTGGCGACTGACAAGCGTGATATTTGGCTCCAAGGCCTGAATCGAAGCGGAATTGTCCGCATAGACTTTAGACTTTACATATCCTCAAAGGAAAAGTCTAACGGTGTGATATCACATCATCTTAGTGGCCAATCGACCGACTCAAATTATCTGCTCACTGAAGTGTTCTCCGAATAAATCTATTGATTGATGCGATGTGCGGGAAGTGGCGCTGTCTTGTTGAAACCAAATGAGATCGAGATCACGGGCTTTAATTTCAGACATCAAATAGTCGGTTATCATGGAGGGATAAATGTGGTCATTGATGGTTACGTTCTCATCGGCATTGTTTTTGAAGAAAAACCACACCAAACCATCGGTTTGCTGAATAAGTAGCAGCTCTTAAATTTCTTCAGGTTGCTCTTCGTAAAAAATGTGCCAATTTTGCTTCTTTACATACCCATTGAGCCCGAAATGAACCTCAATGCTGAATAAATTTTGGTCGAAAACGTCGGACCTTCTGGAAACTTTTCAAGAGCCAATAGAACAAAGCAATCTGGCTTGGGAGCGGTTTCAGTTCTTGGACAAGCTATATTTTATACGCTTTCAGCTTAGCATTTCAACGTAAAATGATCCAAGTCGTTCTATACGTTGATCCGAATTGCTGCGAACGGCTCCGAATAGACTCTCCACGCTTTTCGTGTACACTCTCAGCTATGGCTATAATATTTTCATCACTGCGTGCTGGACGCGATCTATTCGGTCAAATATTATGCAATAATGAATACTGTGTCTCAAGTCGGGTGATGATGTTGCGATTAGTATGCTCAGTAGGCCGATTATGTTGAACATAAGTTAAGTGAAGCGCGCAAAACACATCCTTTACAGAATGTGAAACATAAGAGCCTAACACGACTCACGCGTGATCTGTCAAAAAAAGGCTATTGAAAAAGTTACTTCCCTTTGGATCAACCGTTATATGATAAATCTACATTGATATATTCATATATATGCGAAGTATATTTAATTTTATGCTTGTATAACAGCTTCTTAGATAATTTGATTTTGTTTCATGTATTAGGTCCAATTAATTTTCAATGGCATGGCAAACAATTGACCAAAACTTTCACATTTTCCGATCAGATATTAGGAAAGGCCACTCCAAGTGTTCTGACGAACTGTAAACAAAGTTCATGAAAGAAACTCAGATTTTGATGATTAATTGAAAGGAAAAGTTTCAGGTTTTTGGCACGAGTTTAACTTCGTACCGAAAACATTAATCTATTGTATTGAGTCGATCCATAAGAGAGGTAGAGATACCCTACTTTCTTTTGTGCCCAACCCGATTAATTTCAAGAGATCCTCCGCTATCTCTCTGATATCAAAACAATGATTTTTCGCTCTAAGCGAATTTTTTACAAGAAAAATCATTCATAAATAAGGAACCTTCCAATGAAGCACTCGGAGTAGCTATCGATGTCTTTGTCTTGGCGTTGTCCTGATGGAACACAATTCATCTCCCATTGGTCAAATCTGGTCGTTTGTGGGCGATTGCTTCCTTTAGACGGTACAATTTCTGAAGTTATAGATCCGGCTTGACTTACAGCTCCGGCTTGGTACAGCTCGTAGTACGTGGTTTCCGACCAAAGAAATGGCAAAACAGATCAGGTACTACCAATTCTGGCTTGACCTATGGACCTTGACTGTTTTTACCTGCCGGCATCGTAAGTGGCGCATTTTACGCAATTAGTAAGCATCCGCTTCAGAAATAGATCCATTTTCTTGTATTAATTAGCGATTCCCAGGTGGAAATACGGTCCATGAAGTGTTTTGAAGTCATCTCCTGTGGCACCCATATATCAAGCTTCTTTTAGTATCCAGCCTTATTTATGTACATATATTGCTCCAAAAGATATTTGTGCAATGTTCTGCTTCTAGCCAACCGAAATAGTCGATACATGACGGTTGTACTCAATAATTTTTATTATTAGATCGATATTTTGACCTTCCAGAACGTGGTGCACCTGTGCCATACAATTATATTGTGATAAACACAACTGGACGTTCGAATCTTAATAATTCTTTATTTTAGGTATGTGGAGGCTAAGGGAAATATTGATCCGATTCAACCCATTTTTAACTTAAGAGTATACTGTTATCAAATAAACATTCTCCTTGAATTTCAATGATATATTCACAGATTTACTGATATTTTCGATAAAAATTCAACTAAACACATTGGGTTTCACATATTTGGGGTCTGGGTTCTTGAGAGTTCTCTTTATGCAAAGTTTTACCCGGATACATTGAATGGTTATGGTTGTTGGTTTGTATACACAAAAGTGAAATCTCAAATTGTGTTATAAAGGAATAAGGCAAAGGAATAAGTTTGGCGACTCAAGTACTCATGGGCAACCTAAGAATGTTGTAAACATTATTTTATGAACTTAAAACCCTATGAAATCTTCAAACCTCCGACAACTTGACTTTTTCGCTTTCTGCCCAATCGCTCATATATCTGCTAGACGCTCGGTCACTATTTTCCTTTTAGCTTCGAAAATATTTCGAATTTCCATCTATAACTTTGGGGACATATTCTTAGATATTTTTTAAAGAGATTTAACCAAACAAAAAATCGTTTTTTTGAAGCTTCTAAATCAGGCTTCCCCTTTAAGACAACGGACAGACAACTTGGTCTTATGTTAACTCAATACCATCTTTTCTTGGATCATCTATTTTTAATGACCTTCATCAGGGTAAACTTAAACAATTTCAAAGACATAACTAGTGCGAGGACAAAAAGAAAGCGATATAGGAATTATTTTATAAAAGGCAATGAGAATTGAAGAGTGTTGCAAGAGACATTTCTCGGCGCTAATTCACACCATCAGACCCTACATTTATACTTACATACATACATATATTAATATATTAATTTATTTGAAAGTTCCAACTGCCTATAATTTCATTGCTTCAATATAAGATGTGTACATCTGGAGCGCCGCAATGCGTTGATTTTGTTCAACGGACCATACGCCCACAAATTATTTTGCGGACGAACTGAAATTGATTTCACATTTGTCATCTGCAAGCACTACATGTCTGTCTACATGTTTATGGTACATTCCTACAAACATACATACTTTGGTACATACATAAGTCGTAAAAACCAGACTTGTCACGTGGAAAAAACATGCGTTAAATGATTGAGCTTCAAATTGGTCTACTTCTTTATTGATTTATTTATGGTCGGCCGTTTAATGGAACCGTTGAAGAGCTTGCGAACAACACTTTTTGTCGACAGCAATTTGATTGTTTTATTAAATTGCCAGCAGCAGGCGCGACTTTTTTTTTTGGCGTTATTTTGCTCATCTGTCAACATGACAGCGACAATGTCGATTGTTGTTATTGCTTTTGCATCTAACGGCCGAAGCAGATTTTTGTGGTTATCGACCAGTTCATTTGCAGCTTAATTGGAATCTGCGAATAATTTTCGAAAATTTGCCGGAATTTCTGGTAAAATTTGGATTGTTCATACTCAGGTCTGTTCATGCATATGAACTTATGCCCATATATATACATGTTTGTATGTACATATATACCTAAGTATCTCTGTATATATTTTGATTGAAATTAATTTAGTTCGATGCGACATTGAATTGCGGCCAAATGTCAAACTCAGACTGAAGGTTGGAGTTTTGCGTATTGAAAATGTCAAACTCAAGCGAATTGGGTTTTTTCAGCACGCAAATTCGATTCGCATTCAGCTGCTGACATTCTGTGATTATTTTAATTTTCGTTGATGGAAAGTCGAATAAAGGTTAGTACTAACAACATAAAGCTTACAATTGGTTTAAAAAATAAAGGGTGATTCATTTCGAGGTTCCCTAAAATGTTTAAAGAAATAACACAGAAATTTCTAATTTTATTGGAAATGTTTATTATTATTCGAAAGAACATTATTTGGCCGCGACTACGTCTCACATGTTTCATGCGTTGAGTCCGATTTTCGCTCGCGAAAGAAGCTGCGGCATCCAGTCCGATAGGAATGGAAACGTTCTTCGCTGTGGGCTCCTACATAATATGAAAGGGGGAAAGGTCAGTAAGAAAATGTCACTTGGCCGGTTCGACAGAAGTACACAAATTAAGGCAGCTGGTCACTTTAGGTTGAATTGATATTTGCACCGATTAGGTTACTGCTCCACGATCTGTGAGGCTTCTATGACCAAAGAGCAGATACACCAGATGTCCTGCATTTGCAAGAAAAAGTCAGTAGTCTGGTTTTCGGACAATTAAATCTGTTGAGAGAACCCATTACAGCCATTAACTCAGAAGCTTTCCAAAGAATCTTTGAGTTGACTGAATTAAGCGAAGTGTTAAGGGCCCAAAGAACTTCAGGACGCAGTGCATTCCTCAAATTTCAGTCTATCTGATATAAGAAATTGATTGTGAAGGGTATATATTTTATACATATAGGGCGGATTTTCAAATTTTTTAATTCAATTGAGTGTTTAATGTGTCTTGGTTCAAATAACAGCTGAATCCGGCCTACTTCTCTTGGCCAGGTATAGAAAACTCTCATTTTCTAGTTGCTTTAAATAATATACAGTTGAACTTCCCTAATTTACATCACTATAATCCAAAAAAAAATTTCGAGTTAGAGAGACTTCGAGTTATGGCAGGTTAGGTTAGGTTAGTCCTTTGTGATGGTATAGAAAAGAATAACTCCTGTGCTTCGGTGGGATGTCTGATAAGATTGTTTAAGTCTCAAACTCCCAAACGTGGGACAGTAAAAAATGAAGTGTTGAGTTATTTCCACCTCATCATCTTCCAAAAAGTTCCTGAAGATGGCGTCTGGTAGGATTCCGAGCCTTGCTGGGTGAACGCCAATAGGGCAAATGTCCGTTCAAAGCTCAAAAACTAGGGAGAGGCTAGCCTTACTGAAGGCAAAAAGATTGCTAGACTCTTGCGATCGATCTTTGGCCAAAAGGCTTTTGCGACAGCGCATTTACCGATGATGGCCCGCGAAGCCCAGCTATTTAGTAGTAAAGCACAAGAAGATATGGGAGCACCGACCCGCTCCCATTCTACTGATAGAGGTTCTAGGTTGCCTTTTCTTGCTAGCTAAGCAGCTTTACAATTTCTTGCGATTCCGCTTTGACCTGGCACCAATACCTATCTTATCACAAAGAGACTTGATGCTATTGATATTGAGGTTAGGACCTCCTTGACCAGCCTTGACCGCGCTGTTAATGAGTTCAAGGCTAGTATATCTGATTGGATGTTCACTTCTCTGAAGGAGGTTGCACACTGGCTGCATCTTCGGCCTGGAAGACACTACAATAGTCAGGAAGTCTGAAAGTGGAGTTGATAGAGAGCTCCTGATTGTAGACCGCTCCACGCAAGGTTTGACCCGTCCGTGATGAAGCTCACTATCTCTCCACTTCAATGGCTTTTTCCCACACACAACTCCCTCGCCGGTATATGAATAGAGTAGGAGCCGTCGGAGGTCGTTTGGCTACTCATGAGCCAAGTGATCCGGCATGAAGTCAAAGAGAGTGTGGATTTCCGAGTGTTCAGACCCGTGTTCTTTAAGGAACTCAGACTCTTTTAGTCTGATGGCAATTTTCGCAGACATATAGCATACCTTCCGGCGATGTCCATGGGCAATATATCTAGAATGACGTTAAGTGCTATGGTAGGAGTAGAGCTTAGTGCACCACACATATTGATGATCGCCGCACGTTGAACGCTTTTGAGTTTTTTGAGTGTGGTATTTTCTAGAGCCTTCCACATCATAAATACTCCATACTATATAATGGGCTTGACTATGGTGTCGTAGATCCAGAGGACCACTTTTGGTTAGAGACCCCACCTCTTGCCAATGGCTCCTGTACAACAGTAAAAGGGAATCGATGACTTTTTGCTATATAAAAAATAATATTTTAAACTCTATTCTGTGACATTTTCAGAAAATGTGCTTGAAGCATGCATTAAATTCATATTTGAAGGTATTTATACTGCCAAAGAATCGCGTTTAATCATTCCTTCTGCATAAGTATGTAATACAGATGAGAATATACTATGTGCATTTATAAGTGAGTGTTTGAACATTTCTGTAGCGCAAAATTGCTAAACGGAAAGGGAAAAGAATGACGAGTAGGCAATTTGCATATTGACACATTCATTGCGACTGCACACACCGACGTGTGACTCAGAATCATTCGTTACGGGCTGCGAGCGGGGCGCGAAGAGTAAGTGTGAGAGTGCAAAAGAGTCACAGCAATCACTGTGATGGATAGAAAGGCCATAAGTATAGTTAGATAGAAGTGCAGATGAGCATACATACATACAAACACTTGCAGCGGCACATCCGGATAGACAGAGAAGAAGAAGCAGAGACCAACAGACAAGGATGTATGTTAGCCCACCACTAGGAACACCCAAACAGTTAGACAGAACGTCGGCGCAACAGTCAGTGAGGCGTGCAAGCTTTTCGTGCTGCATTGAGAATTGAAGAACACATAGAGGAAGAAGAATGCGCCTAGATGAAATTCAATATGCAGAACAGACAGTGAAAGTCTGCTAGGCAACCGGTTATGCCGGCTGGCTCGTTGACAGCCACTCGTCTACGTAGCTGCGGACAGACGCAACTGAGGGTAGTGGTTTCGTGTGGAAGACAATAAAATGTGGAAAATCTGGCAGACATACTACGTACTACGTCTAGGGATGTCTCGATAGCGTGTTGGTTTATCTAGTGTTTTATAATTATGCAATGTTTAGGTACACACGCACTCATACATTAATATTTGGTAGCTATAGACTATACATGAGGGTGGTCCAATAATTATTTAGACTATAAAAGTAAAGCTAAAGTTTTGGAAAAAACAGGCATAATTTGCACTTACTCTTTGAACGGTCTGAAAGGCGAGTGAGTTTCATGCATGAAAATAAAAAAGAACTCATTTGCCCTCTATGAGTTATTTCGAAGAATATGGTTTTTGGAATAGACATTCGAAGCTTATGTTGACCCATTTGGTGGAACTGTGAGTCAATGCATTATCTTGATAGAATCTGACGTATACTTTTTTCGCGAACTCAACAATTCGGCTTGGAATCATCTCAATATTTCGGCGTAATAGAGTCCAATGGCCAGTTTGAGTTGTGAGACGATGCGTTGTCATAATGAAAGCTTACTTCTTGTCCGCCGCCAAATGGGGAAAATTTGCCAATTCGGCATCCAATCAGCTCAATATTTCGGCATGTGATCATTCCTATGACGAGTTTTAGTTGTGAGCCGGAGTGCTGTCACGTTGGAAGCATACTTTGTTCGCCAAATTGGATCGAATTGGTATTTCGGCATCAAACCAGCTCAATATTTCGTCAAATATATTCCTGTGACCAGTTTCAGTTTTGAGCCAGAGGGCTGTGAAGATGGAATCACATTTTTTTCGCCAAACTAGATCAAATTGACATTTTGGCCAATCAGCTCAATATTTTCGTCTAATACTTAGAGCCCTATGACCAGTTTGTCCTTCTCCAAATTGTCGATGTAAATAACACTTTGTTTATCGCTTCCCGTTTTTCGCAGTAGGTTTCCTGACGAAGTCTACATTTTCGATTGTTCCATGGTCTTTGGTGTGTACCACTGTATCTAAGATTCGTCGACGGTCACAACAGGACGCGGAAACTCTTTCGGATTTGGGTTGTTAAGCCGATTTTTGATGGTCGCCATTGAGATAAAAGATTCCTCGTATACCTGGGTGGGTTACTTTTTTACTTTCTCATTTTAGCTTCACAGTGTTTTGTGTTTTCCGGCTGAAATATTGACTATAATCGTCTACGAGAGTTACTGCACGGCTGTAAATTTCTCGTGTGGACTCTAATGTGTCCCATAGGGTCTATGTTTCGTCGACGCTTACTAAACGACACGGAAGCCTTTCGGACGCCTGTCATACACCGTTGTGAAGTGCTCGTTATCCGAAATAAGCAAACCCAGCAACCGTCGTTCCGACAGTTTTTTTATGTGGAATATTTTCGTAGGCAATTAAAAATTATAGTCTTCGCGCGACGAAGAAAGACCAAAATGTACAAGTTTCTTATCATTCCCGTCTTACTAAATGGTGTGAAGGCATGGACAATAACATCATCGGATGAGTTGACCTTAGGAAGGTTCAAGATAAAGGTTCTGCGGAAGATTTATGGTGTTTTGGGCGTTACCAACGGCGAGTACCCCAGTCGATGGAACGAGACAGCGGTTGCGCACGCTAGGTCATATTGTCCGGATGGAAGAGAACACTCCAGCTTTGGTAGTTTTCAATCCAGTACCCGCCGGTGAAAGCAGAGGAAGAAGAAGGCATCCACTCCGTTGGAGAGCTCAGGTGGAGAAGGACCTGGCTGTAATTGGTTTTATGGGATCCTTACTGTCTTAGCTATATCTCGCAGATCTATAATTGGCGGTTTAAATATATGAGATTGTAGGCTTATCTTCACCGTTTTTACACAAATTCGCGGACACGACCGCTTCCACACGAGTCCGTTTCGGCTGAGATTTCTTCAGTAATCATCCACGTGAATATGCGGAACGAAGCTGAATTTATCTTGTGTTAGTGGCGCTGTAGTGTGGTGCGGCTACGCCATTATCGGACCGCCCTCTTATGAAAGAGGATATTGTCTGCGTGCCACATTGTTGTTTGTGGCGCGTCGCCCGACAATGATTTTTGATTAATTGCCAAGCACTTGAATTTATTATTTCTAGTAACCATGCAAGCTATTCAATATTCGAAATGCTTTTAATGCAATCAAGGCGAGCTATTGCTCTTCAGATTTACATAGATAAACTATGCATTTCATGCCCATTAAAGTAATTCATACTTGAAACAACAATTTGTACTATACACACCACATAGATACACTAGGCTAACACTCGCTGGCCTGATCTGACTGACTTGTGCTGGGAGGCGATGACGGCATGACAGCGACGAAATTGTCTCTCGGAGTTCTTACGTCGCCGGGCTGACAGCAGCCTTGTGGCATGAATTTTACGAAAAAGGACAATGCCATCGGATGTGGCACGATTGCGCGCATACATACTGGCTGCACTTGCCCACTACAAAGTGCCTCGAGCAACAATGCCGGGAAAGTAAAGCTTCGAGTGTGTGTGGGTAATATGAATATAAAGCATACTTTCAGGCCTGCCAGCATGGTGGTGGCGTCCCCTTGAAAATGTGAAGTGTATAATAATGAATTCTCTAAAATGGTGTGCCAACAATTTTCCAGTAAAACGGAGTTGAAAAGCACACAATAGCTAAAGCAACAAAAAAAGAAGAAGAGAAAATAATAACAATAAAGGTTTTGGGCCTTACAGAGGGAACACAGATAAAGAGAGTGAGAAAACGCTGAGTATCACGGCTGTGGTGTGAGCCAGCACTCGACTGCTAGAAAGTGTGAGTAAGTGTTGCCGCGAAAGTTAGAAATGCAGGTTGAGCGAGAATTATGAATTATTTAAAAGCCGCGCGCCTAACGGTAGCTACAGCAATTTAAAGCGAAGCGCAGACTTTCAGGCTTTCATTGCAAAAAAAAAAAAATAAATAAATACACATAAAATATAACTTAAGTGCCCCTTTCAGTCACACAGCCGCACAAATGTGGCGCTATAATCCTTCGCGGCCAACTGTTGGCTGCCTGCCACCGCCACCGCCACCGCCGAGCAAGTGCAATTCGTTAATTATGTGTTTCACTCTCCCTGTTTCACCTACGTGCAAGTGCTCCTCAAACGGAAGCAAGGATAAGGTCCTACGTCAACGCCGGTGCTGTTGTTGTTGTCATATTTTAGTTGCTTACACCGGGTGCAAGGGTGTAGCAGTAGGTGTTGTGTCGTAATTGCTAGCTTACATACACAACTTTGTGTGTGCGTGTGTGTGTAAAGTACTCGGTACAAGTACCCGCAAAGGTTATGAGTCGAGCAGCCTTGTCGGGCATGTCGGGCTTGTCGGTTCCGTGTCGCTCGGACATGTTGCTGCTACAGTTGCTGTTGTTGAAACTTTTTGCCAGACGCCGGTGGAGCAAGCAACCAGCCGCCGGAGTTCTGGTAAATTGCAGCAATGAATGCCAACTGGAGAATGAATATAAAGCGGAAATGGCGTAAAATCCAAATATATAATTTTTTTTGGTGGCTCTGTGTGTGTGTACAAACTTTTATGTGCTAATATACCTACAAATGGTGCAGCTGGCAACGGAATCGTACGTCCACAATGCTGAGTGCTTCTCTGGTGTGGCGTTACAGTGACTGGTTTCTAAAAGGAATTAAAAGAAAAATCGTAAAATAATTTGATATTGAATTTGCACTTAGCTCTTCTGCAGAGCTTTTTATAATTTGTGCTGAGACGACCGACTTGATGCCTCGAGAAAGAATCAACCTAAACCTTGAAGTCTAGTCTTTCGTCTTCTTTATTCGCGTAGACACCGCTTACGCGGTTGTAGGCGAGCTTACAACAGCGCGCCAGTAATTTTTCCTTGTTGCTGTTTCGCTCCAATTGGCCAAGTGTGCCAGGTCCTTCTCCACCTGGTCTTTCCACCGGCGGGTATTGCGTCGAAAACTCTCAAAGCTGGAGTCTTTTCATCCCTTCGGACGACATGACCTAGCCAGCATAGCCGCTATCTCTCAATTCGCTGAACTATGTCAACGTCGTCGTATATCTCGTAAAACTCATCGGTTCTTCGATAGAATTCGCCGTTGCCAATACACGAAGAACTATAAATATTGCGAAGAATCTATCTCTCGAAAACTCATAACGCCGACTCATCAGATGTTGTCATCGTCCATGCCTCTGCACCATTTAGCAGGACGGAGATGATGAGTGACTTGTAGAATTTGGTCTTTGTTCGCCGAGAGAGGTCTTTACTTCTCAATTGCTTACTCGGTCCGAAGTAGCAATTGCTGACAATAGTTATTCTGCGTTGGATTTGGAGGCTGACATTGTTGTTGGTGTTAATGCTGATTCCAAGATAGACGAAATTACCTACGACTTCGAAGTTATGACTGTCAACAGTGAAGTGGGAGCCAAGTGCGACGACTCTTTGTTTGATGACAGAAGATATTTCGTCTTGTATTTGTTCACTACCAGACCCTTTTGCTTCGCTTCCCTATCCAGTCTGGAGAAAGTTGAACTAAGGCTGCGGTTGTTGAGCCCAATGATCAATATCATCGGCGTACGCCAACAGCTTTACACTCTTTTTGAATATTGTATATTCTCTATTAAGTTCTGCAGCTCGAATCATTTTCCTCATTCGAGGCTGTTGTTTTGTTTTTATTTGGGGGGTTTTTCACTTGGCGCACAACCTTGGGGAGGGATGTTTCGCCTTCCCACTTTAGCACACCTTCAAACGGGTGTTTGTTGGCTTTTTTTTTTTTTTGACAACTTCTTGGTTTTTGAAAACCCACTCTTTTTGGACCCAACAAATGAACAAAGAATTTAATCCACATGCATTTCAAAATGTTCTCAGATGTATAAAACAATATTTAGCTCACGAAAGATACCCGAAAATGATGAAATTATGGCGATTTATTTCCTTCCTTTTATTTCGATGCACTTGATATTCGATGCGCCAATTTATAACTCCTTTGAACACCGTCTTCTTTAGTTCTGTAAAGAAAATCTTCCCGGACAGCCTCCTCATTTGATTCCAGTTACAATCCATCGATTGAACTTTTCAAGTTTCGTGACAAAAAGATGGGGCAGTTCGTAACTAAATTCGCCACAGCTGACAGCTGACAGCGGCGACGGCGAAATGATAATGTAGTGTGCTTTAATGCTGAAATAGAACTTTTTTGTGCGCCATGAGCCAACCTTAGGCAATAATTCGGCATGTTAGAACCCTGAGGTCATTTTGCCCATCTCCAAATAGTCAATGTTGGTATCACAGCTTGCGCGTCTCAAAAAATGGTGGTCACTCCTCTCCGGCTGTTAGGTCTGTTTTCGATTTCTTTGCAACAGGTCTTTGAAATGGGTGAAGTCTATTGTTTTGGCCATTTCTTAGCTTCCGATGTGTACCTATGGATCCATATTTCTTATTGTCTGAAACAGATCCGCCGGGTGAAGTCTACTGTTTCGGCTAATGCTTAGCCTCTGCTGTGTATCTATGGATCCATATTTCTTCTTGTTTGAAACAGGTCTGCCGGTAGAAGTCTACTATTTCGGCCATTACTTAGTCTCCGATGTGTACCAATGAATTCATAATTCTTTTTCTTTGGAAGAGGTCCGCCGTGTGAAGTCTACTGTTTCGACTATTTCTTAGTCTCTGATGTGTACCTAAGGATCCATATTTGGACGACGGTCACTGTCAAATACTGTCGAACGCTTCTTGTAATTCGGGGCATCCAGCAAGAGAAGGGTTCTGCAAGTCTTAAACTGCCACAGAAAATTTTCTATAAGTTCGGGTTTTATCTCGACCCTGATTTAAAAAAAATTTGCGCTGATATAAAGATATTCCATAACTTAAATGTTAGAATAATATTCCTTGGGTATCCTACTACTAACGATGAGCTGTACGAGATATATGACGACATCGACATAGTTCAGCGAATTAAAAGACAGCGGCTACGCTGGCTAGGTCATGTTGTCCGGTCGGATGAAAACACTCTCTCTCAGCTCTGAAAGTATTCGACGCAGTACCCGCCGGGGGAAGCAGAGGAAGAGGAAGACCTCCACTCCGTTGGAAGGACCAAGTGGAGAAGGACCTGGCTTCGCTTGGAATATCCAATTGGCGCCACGTAGCGAAAAGAAGAAACGACTGGCGCGCTGTTGTTAACTCGGCTATAATCGCGTAAGCGGTGTCTACGCCAATTAAGAGAAGAAGAAGTATCCTACTAGTAACCTCAAAAATCATTTCTTCTTCCATCGCATATTTGGTGTAGACTTTTAAGTCTTATGGCATGCAATGAGGTTTATATTCCAGTATTTGTAATTAGATTAATAGGGTTTCTCAACCCGCCTTCTCCAACTATTTACAAAGCACCAAATGAAGCCGACAGTCATTTGAAGTTTAACAGCCTCTGCGCGAAATCGGCACACTGTGAGGCTTCTTTCCTAGCGCAGAGGCCTATTCAAAGATGTACTTACTACCACAAGTGCAACATTCAAGTGTGTGTGTAACTACATACATATGTATATATATGTATCGTGACATCGACTGACAGTGTCGTGGCGTGTACACGATATTACAGATTGCTTGTGTTAAATAAGAAGTGACAAGTTGGGGAAAAGCCGCTGCCACCACGCCCGCTTTCGCCGCCTGCAAACAAACACTGCGGAGTGGGTGTGTGGCGCATAGAAGGTTAATGCACTTACAGCTGCCTCAATGGTGTAATATATGTATATATGTAGTTATGTAACGGAGTAAAGCTGTGTGAATGCTCGAGCGAATGCAAAGCGAAGGCAATTCAATAGGCAGACACACAGGCGACTGTGCGGAAAGTAAATAAAGTAACAACATAATAAAATAATTGGATGCCGTTTCAAAGAAATAAAAACTTTAATTGAAATCAAAACAGAAAATTCAGGCAAAATTCATACAAACACGAATGCATACCGAATTTGTTTGTGCAGACAAAAATTAGCTATGCATTTGTAACAACAACATCGCCGAAAGCAAAGAACTTAGAAAGACGGTAGATGACTGCGCTATGAGCACCGACTTCGTCTATCAAAAAAGACAACCAACTGCAGTCGGGCGCAACATTTGGGTGTAAAGTAGTTAGGGGTGCCAACTTACCTGGGTCAATACAACCCCTAACGGTGCATAACTATGGGTGCCGGTTTCAAATCGGCGGCAGCACGTGTGCAACAATCAACACATCACAGCGTGCAACAAAAGTGCAGCGAGAAAAAATTACAATAAATTTGAATTTTTTTTTCTAGTTCAGACGACGAGTGGTGGTTGAAGTGGAGAAGGTGTTACGAAAAAATTTATGAAACGGTAACAAATTTAAATAACCTAAAACAAAAATATAAAAAAAAATGTTTCGGATAAGCCGCAGAACCACTTCTTTCTTCTCGAGCACCGTTTTTTTTACACTCTTCTCTCATACATTTCCTCACACGAGTTGTATCTCATTGTATCTCGTTGTATCTCCTAACTTCACACAGTGCTCCCTGACCTTCTGCGCGGAGGGGTAACGTTAAGGTCACCAATCAAACGGTAAACAACGTAAACTAGAGAAAAAACGCAACAACAAAAGCGGTTAACAGTTATAAATAAATAAATTTGCATATTATGAAGAAGGCGAGCGCGCATCTCCGACGTTAAGTAGACAAACAAAGCGCAAATAAGAAGAAAACAATTAGCAAAGGTTAAGCTGAAGCCAAGAAGCTGTTGCCGCCGCAAATAAAAAGCGCGACGACGATCCGCTAAAGAGGTGATAGAAATGTATAAACAACCGCAAATTAACAGCCGAACAATGCCCGCAAATCAACGAAGCATTCAAGTGCATGGTGCCGTAAGAAAGCAGAATGTGTGGCAAAAAAAAAGAAAACAAAAAACGATAAATACTTGAGCTGCTCTAGCATAGCAGTAGATCAGTGGAGTAGTGGAGTAGTAGCGGCAGCTGCAAAGTGTACCCGAAGACACTTGTGTTGGAAGTTTGTAGTGAGTTTGTTTTTGGAAAAAGTGTCAAGTTGATGAAGGAAGTAGCGTGGTAGCCAGCTTTAGGCGAAGGAAGACTTGCGGCTAAAGAAAATAGATTTGTTTCAATTTTTTTGTTATGAATACTTTTTTTCTTTCTAATATGTTCTAAGATATATGGGTCAGGTAGTTGCCGGTAACTTAAGTATACCCTGTTCAGTTGATCCTTTTCCAGCCGAAGCTCTTTGCGATGACCATCACTAAGCCTTGGAGATTCATTAAATTAATCGAAAAAAATGTGTGTTATCAATAGATAAACAAGTGAATATTTTTTTGAATAAAATGGCTGTGATGGGAATATATTTTTGGAGAAAACCAACAATTAATTTTTAATAACAACCGAAATTAAAAAAAATAATCCTTGGATCACGAATATTTTGTTTTTAAAATTTTTTGTTTTAATTTTCGTAATTAATTTTGTTTTTAATTTCCTTAATTGTTTTTCTTTTAATTTTCTTAATTATTATTTTTTTTTTAATTTTCCTAATTATTTTCTTTTTAATTTTCTTTATTTGTTTTTTAATTTTCTTAATTAATTCTTCTTTTAATTTTTTTAATTATTATTTTCTTTAATAGAAATTTTTACTGTATTAATATTTTTTTAATTTACGTCAATTTTTATTGTTGTTGGTTTATTATTTTATTCGATAATTTAATTTTTTGTTATTGTTTTAAACGGAATTTGTTTTACAATATTCTTCAAAAATGTTGTTCTTTAAATTCTTTTAAATTTCTTTAGAATAAATTTTGAATTTGTATTGTTGTTTTATATATTTTTCGATAATTTCTTTTTTTTGTTGTTTACTTACTACTTTTTTGAGATCGAAATTTTTGTCGGTTTTTAGGTATTTACAAATTTTCTTCGAAATAAAATTTTTGTATTGTTATTGTTTTTTGAAATCGAAGATTTTCATGCGTTTAATTTTTTTTTAATTTTTTTAGAAATAAATTAATCAGAAAAAAAATTAGAAAAAAACGTCGTACTTGAATAAATTTTTAGTTTCAGTTGTTGTTTTTTATACTTTCCGATTACTTGATTTGTTTTCCAATTCTCTGCAAAAGTAATTTGTGTCTTTTATTTGTTTTGAATTTTTCTCCAATTTCGTTTAATATAACTTTTTAGTTTTTGGTTTTCTTCGAATTCTTTTCAAAAAAAAAATTTTGTTTTCTTAATTTAAAAAAAAAAATGTTTCACATAGTTTAGGAAAATGTAAAAACAAAACATAAAATTACTTTTTCGAAATGCAATTTTAAAATTTTTTTTACTTATTATTTGTTCGAACTCTCTTCTAAAGAAATTATTGGTTTTTGATTCTTTTAAAATTTTGTTGAACTTTGTTTAATATAAGTTTTCAGGTTTTTTTTTATTAATTTTGTAAAATATTTTGTTACGAATTTTCTACAGAACAATTTTTTGTTTTCGTTGATATTTTTTATATTTTTAAAAACAAATTTTTTTTCAAATAGTTTAAGAAAATGCAAAACAAAAAATAATGTTTTCGAAATAAATTTTTTCATTTTTTATCTAAAATTTTTTCGAATTTTCTTCAAAAGTAGTTATAGTTTTTTGTTTCTTTTTAAAATTTTTCGAATTTTGTTTAATATAAGTTTTTAATTTCTGGTTTTGTATATATTTGTTGTTAATTATGTAATATATTTTTTTACGAAGTCTCTTCAAATTTTTTGTTTTTGTTTTTGTTATTATTTTTTTAATTTTTCAAAGCAATTTTTAGTAAAAGCAAAATATCAAGTTTTAGAATTAAAATTTTAACATTTTTATGCAATCGTTTTTTGAATTTTCTTCAAAACAAATTATTGTTTTCTTTTGGATTTTTTGAATTGTTTCGAAACTTATATGAAGTTTTTAGGTTTTGTTTTTGTTTTTTTGTAGGATAATTTTTGACGAATAGTTTTTGTTTTGTTGTTATTTTGTTTTTGTTTTTATATTTGAAAACTTTGTTTTTCGAATAGTTTAAGAAAATGCAAAGTAAAAGTAAATTTTTCGTAAATGCTGATAACTATGGCGGTAATATTTCACATATTTCAGATCAATCTCCAAATAGAACTTTGTTTGAAATTTAATCAAAATGTCTCTGCAGTTATAGCCCTCACTATCGACAGCATGAAAAATGCGCTTGCGACCCATAAAACAGAGCTCATAATGTCATAAATATTAATGAAAGCTGTTGAACTGTATCTGAAATCGATGTGAGCTTATATCCTTCATATCTATGTATATGTAAAATATTTCTGGCATAAGATGTATTATGTATTGATGCATAAGGATCTGCCTGTCTGAGCTATCTATCGCATTGGATTTAACTTTACGATTTGAAAGATATAATTATTCATCAAACTAGCACCTTTTCATCAGATTAATCCACAATAGTCGCTTTATCTGAAAGTTTAAATTTGAGGCTTGATATATATATGTATTGAAGGCCTTCTAATATATCAACTAGATATTTGAGTTGGATATATCATCGTATATACATTTCTTGGATGATACATTATCTGACTTTCCTTGTAGACACTTTCATGGCTTCGTTCAATGACATTTTTGAAATTCTTCACTCTACGGTGTACTTCTTACAAGGAAATTGGGGCTGAATGATCATAGAACAGGATCTTTACAACTCGTAAGTGAGGGTTTTCGACTAAAAGAAAGGCGAAAACTAAATGAAAAATATTGTCATCAAGGGAAATTTTTTCACCTTGAAAACACTAACTGATGTATTTATGAAGCAACTATTGCTTACAATTCAGGTGATCTGTGTTGGAGAGTAAACTTCAATCCACACTTATAAAGATCTTTGAATTAATATGTATGTATGTGACTGTATATGCTTTTTAGAAGTATTTCTGCTGCGAGTCGCTCAACACTATTAATTAAATTAGTTAGCGAAATTCTCATTTATTTTTACGCTCACAGTGTTCTATCGAAATATTCTACCAACACAGAACTCTTCGAACAACTTAGTTTTGCTATATAAAATGACATCAAACATGTTCGCTGTTGCTTTCAAACTTGTTGTTAACAATTACACCCAAGCGAAAATGGTTAGTAAAGCAAAGCATGGCGAAATGGGTTGCGCATGCGCACAAGCAACTACGCGTACGAAAGCGTTGTTCGATGCCTCGCTGCCAACAATGCGTATAGGGGATGCAGACAGACCGGCTCAATAAATTTACTTTCAGTGGCAAAGTAGAATTCGAATTGTGTGGTGTTGTTAGCGCATGCGCAAAGAATTTTTAGCGTTTCGTACGTGACTTCCGCCGTAATTATACAAAAATATACGTAATTGACAGAGGAATTTACGAGACGTGAATCAAACGAGTGAAGAATTATGTACATAAACTCGAAGAAAAGTGCAATATTAAATACAAATCAATATTTGTAACAAAAAAATAATTGAAAAGTGACGAAAATTAAAAAAAAAAATTATAAAATTTTTTATTAAAATTTAATGTGTGTTTTATAAGTATTAAAGAAATAAGTTTCTTGTGCAAATATACGAAAATATATTGAAATTATTGCTGTAATACTAACTACTCAGTACTACTAAACCAGTTTTTGGAGCAAAAAAAAACAAAAATTAAAATTTCAACTGAATATAATTTTCCTACTTTCAATCAATCAGCGAACCAAAACACTAAGTGTTTACCAAAATTTCTACCTGCTAGACCTAACTTCTATGCGTATAGTGATGTGAATATTGTAATATCTTCGAAAATCGAAAACACTATGAAAACCATAAAGCAAAGTCAAACATAAACACACTTGACCTCCGCCGTCACAAACCGTCACACACACATGCGCTTAACAGCTTCTGTGCATCAAACGAATATTGGAAATTGTGTACCTGATTTACTTTTTCTACCTTTTCGATTAGAAAAAAGTTAATTCTAAGTATACTTTTCGAAGCGGAAAACGCCAACAAAACCACCAATCATTCTTGTTACCTGCTTTGTTGGTTTATAATAATTTTCCTTTGTGAGAAAATCAAATAAATACAAGCATACAAAATTGTCCGATTGAAAAATATAATCGCCAGGAGGATGAAGTACATTAATAATCTGCAGAAGGAGTCCTATACATTGGTGGCGCGGAAGCGGCATATGAAGAAAATTTTGTATGTATTGAAAATTAAAATTCGAAAAAATATTTCGTTTTATTTCTTTTCTTAATTTGTTTATTTTTAAATATATTTTTTTTTTGTTTTTTCTCAAAAAATTTTTTTTACTAATTTTCTTTAAAAAAAATTTCAGAATAAATTTGTTTTATGTGTGTTTAAATTAATTTTTTTTATAGAAATTTTTATTGTACTTTTTGAGTTTTTTCGAATTAAGTTTTCATATATTGTTCGATAATTTAATTTTTGTTGTTTTTTCAAACTGAATAATAATGCTTTTATTTGTTTTTTTTTATTTTTTTTTGTTTAATTTTCCTGAATATATTTTTTTCTAACTTTCTTTAAATAAAAGTTTGCAATTAAATTTTTGTTTATGTATTTTCTAGTTATTATTTATACAAATTATTTTTAAAAGTTTTTTTTTTTTCAATTTACATCAATAAGTTTTTATATTTTGTTGTTGGTGTTTTATTTTTTTCGGTAATTTATTTTTTCGTTGCTTTTTCAAACTGAATTTCCTTTTAAATATTATTTAGAAAAATGTTATGATTCTTTTAAATTTTTTCATAATGAATTTTTGCTGTTGTTGTCTGTTGTTTTTTTGTTTTTTTTTATTTACTAATTTGAAGATCGAAATTTTTATCGTGTTTTAGACTGTTTTGGCATTTTCTTTGAAATATTTTTTTTATTAGAATTTTTTTGAATTTAATTATCGAAAAAAAAGTTTTGAAATAGTTTCGAACATTCTTCAAAAATAAAATTTTGGATTTTGTTGTTTTTATATTGTTCAATAATTTATGTGTTTTGAAAATAAACTTTTCCTTTTGTTGTTTAAACTTATTTACAATTTTTTTCGATTTAGAAAATTAGTTTTTTATTTTTTTTCGAAATTTTTTCAAAATAAATTTTGTGTTACATACATATGTATATCATTGTTTTACATTGAAATTAGCTCGAATATGCTTTCCTAATGTTTTGTTTTGTTTTCTTCAGAATAAGTTTTTAGTTTTGGTGTAGTGTTTTCGATAATTTGATTTTTTTTCAAAATAAACTTTTCATTTCGTTGTTTATTATTTACAATTTTTGCGAATTTTAATCTAAAGAAAATTTTTGTTATTGTTTTTTTTTGTAACTTTTTTCAAAGGTTTTTAAATAAATTTTTAGTTGTGTTTTTAATTTTTTTTACAATAAAAAAAAATAGTTTTTGTTGTTGTTTTTAAATTTTATAAAATACTCTGACGAATTATCTTCAAATAAGTTGTTGGTTTTTTGTTTTTTTTTTTTGAAATTTCTTAAAATATTTTATTTTAGGAAAAAAAATTGTTTTTGTTGTTTTCTATTTTATTTATTTTTTTTTTATTTAATTTCGAAATAAATTCCTCTTTTTGTTATTGTTTTTTTTTTAATTCTGTCGTAACGAAATTATTTTGGTGTTTTTAATATTTTTTTAAATAAATTTTTAGATTTTGTAGTTGTTTTTGAAATTTTATGAAACATTTTCTGACAAATTATCTTCAAAATAAATTTTTGGTTTTTTATTGTTTTTTTTATATTATTAAAATGCTTTTTTCTGTAAAAGAAATGTTTATTTTTGTTGTTGGTTTTTTATTGTTTGCAAATTTTTTTCGAATTTTCTTCAAACTAAATTAATTTTGTTATTGTGGGTTTTTTTAAATATTTTTATGTTAATTTCATTTTTCTTTTATAATTTCTCTTGAGTAAATTCCTCAGAGAAACGCAATAATTTATGCAAAAATACTTCAAAAACCCGCAAACTGTTTTGATTCAATTACCATTTGCATACGCATGTACATAAACTCATATATATGTGTGTGTGTGTGTTTGCAGATATGAAGCGTGCATTGCAAGCGTTTAAAAGCAGTTCAAAGCGTCGAGCAAATTCGGTATTAAGCACGTTTCCCAAACAAGCGCAGCTTGGCGTCTGCTTAATAGCCTTTGCATATGCATTAGCATACTCAACACACACACGCACACACATACACATATGCAATTTGATTTTTGCAAAAGAACACGCTGTTGATACTAGCGCGCATTTGGCCTTTGCCGCTCGCCCTCTGCCGCCGCCCAGGATCGCTATTTTCGCATGCCACTTGAAACGCCCGAAAATATGCAAAACAAGCATATAAAAATTAAATATGCAAATTTTAATTACTGGCGCGCAAAAGGCAGACACTGACGCACATATACATACCTGTGTGTATGCGTTTGTATGTATGTATATGCTAAATATGGGTGCTTGTGATATATGCGCTAGTTTTTGTTGTTGCATATAAATTGCAATTAAATGTGCAAATTTTCGCAAAATGCAAATAGAAGTGTGGCCAAATAATACAACAACAATAGCCAGCAAAAAATACAGGCCGCAAGCAGGAAATATACAATGCCGGGAAGGACAATGCTCAACTGCACTACAAATGTAGTGTATGTATGTATGTATGTGTGTGTGTATTTGTTCACGAAAAAAAATCGTGAAAACCAGATGCTGCATTTAGGCTGAAACTAGTTTACATAACAACAACAAAAAAATTATAAATACATATATATTTTTTGTATATTAATATGAGCACTATAGAGGCTTCAGAAATATATTTTTTTATTTTTGTAAATTTTTCATTTCTATTATTTTTGAATTTTTTTTCATTTTCCAATTTTTTTATTTTTGCAATTTTTTTTTACTGTTAGCAAATTTTTTTTATTTCTTTTTTGTATATTTTTTACATTCTCATATCACATCTATACAGCAGCCACTAAGCTTTGCACAATCACTTAGATATTATCAGTGCAATTTGCTGTTAGCGGTTGCACAATTCTTTCCAATTTAATTAAATTGTATGCAAACAAGCAGTCATTGTTGCAAATGGCATAGGAAATAATACTATTTATATAGTTGCATACAAAAATCATTTAATAATGCATTCGTGTAGGTACATATGTACATACATCATTCCCTCCAGCATCCTTTGCTCTACTCATTTGCCATCATCAAAGGCGACCTTTGCATTTCAATTTATTTTCCATTTTTTCTTTCAATATTTATTTTTCATTTTTATGTGTTTATTTGCCGCACGCATTGCAACAACAAACACGCATGCGCTTAGGGCATACATACACACACACACACACACACACGCACCGTACAATATCTATGCACTCCTTTAAGCATTTTGCTGCGTTTCATGCAAGTCCTTCGGCTGCTGCCAGCACACGTTCACCCCTATTGCCGATCGTCCAAGCGATTACATAGCGATCAATCGACACTGATATTAAAAGTGTAATGCCGGCAAATCCATGTTGCCTTCAACAAGCGCTCGCCAATTTCGCTAGTCATTCATACTTGCTTACCCAGAAACATATTTGGCATGCTCGTACATCAACTCGAGTTGACATTTTAAAATTAAAAAAAATCGTATGAGTTGTACAACCCTTTTTCGCCGTATACCTTGTGGATTTAGTATGAAGAACGGCAAGGGGAGAAGTCAATAGCAGCTTGGCAAATATTGGTTTTCAATGATTTTCGCGAAATAAAATTGCTGCTGGTTAGGTATTAGGGTGGCCAGATAGATTTTTTTTCGATTTTTTTTGAAGAAGGTTTGAAAATAAAAAATAAAAAAATATTAAGTAAAAACTGAAATAAAAAATATTAATTAAAAAATCATTAAAAATTGAAAAAATAACAAAACAGGAAAATAAATAGTTTGTACATATTAAAAATTATCTAAAAATCCTTGGCCCTTTCTCTTATACGTATATTATAATACAATAAAAAAATTGGTGTAAAAAACAGTTTTAGTTAAAAAAAAATTGACATTTTTTCGAATATTCTTTAAAAAAATGGTTTCTTTTTTATAATTAAATATTTAGGTGTTATTTGTGTTTTTTATATTTTGCGATAATTCGACTTTTATCAAAATAAAGTTATCTTTTTGCTATTTTTTAATTCTTCATGGAAATTTTTTTAATTATTTTTAAATTTTTTTAAAAATGTTTTTAATTTTGCGATAATTAGATTTGCTTCCTAAATAAACTTTTTTTAATGCAAATCTGCTTTCGATTTTTTTTCAAAACACATTTTTTTTGTTTTTACATAAATATTTAAAATTTTTAAAATAAAATTTTTTTTTTTGAAATTTCTTCAAATTAATTATATAGTTTTCATAGTTATTTTTAATTTTTTTAGATATTTTATTTAGATTTTTTCAAAATAAATTTTTAGATCTGGTTGTTGTTTTTTTATATTTTATACATTATATTTTTTGTTTATTTCCTAAATAAATTTTTTTGCTGTTTATTGCATACTGTTTTTAATCTTTTTTTTAATATTTTTTTTACATTATTTTTATAATTTTTGAAACTTTTTCAAAATATTTCTTTATAGTATTATTTTTAATTTTTTAGATATTTTATTTCTTATTTTCTTCAAAAAAAAATTTTGAATTAAAAAAAAATTCAATTTTTCTGGCAACCCTAGCAAAATTTTATATATTATTATATTATAAATTATTTTAAATCCAATAAAAAACAGGAAAGGCAAAAAACTCATTTTTTTTCTTTAAAAAGTAATTTAATAATTTTTTCTGGTAACCCTGTACAAAATATTTTTTATGATGCTGAATACCGAAACTGCATAAATACATTATTTTAAATCAATTAGTTATAAAAAAAGCTACGAATTGTCATTGTTCGCCCAAAAAATAATTCCAAAAAATTTAATTTTTTCTGGCAACCCTAGCGAATTTTATTTAAAACAGTCATCCTGCTTTTAACTCCCTTCTTTAATTTTAAAATAACGCGTACCAATTTGAAGAGGGATTTAAAAACTACACACTCATACTATAAACTATCCCGTAAACGGGTGTGTAAAATTTATAAATTGGCTGAATGACCCGCAGGGCGCATTTTCGTTGGTGCAGTGAAATTGAAATAGATACCCGGGGAAAAAGAAAAAGGTTGCTGCGCAACTGGTGATATATTGCACATAAATATCTTGTTGTGGTATTTGCAAAGTCTGCGTGTTACCTTTTTCCTCTTTTACTTTTTTTTTTAAACGGCGCTCTTAAACGGTAGCTGGTTTATGAGCGCAGGCGTGTTGAGACCACAAGGTCGACGTGCAAATATTTGATAGACAAATGCAATTGGGACATGCTGTATATACTGAAGCAAAAACTGACTGAGGTCTCCCTCAAGTACTAAAAAGAGTGCGGTTAGAGGAGTTTTCTATGGGTTTTGAGTAGTGCTGTTTTTAGCAGATTTGTTTTTTAATAATTGACATTTTATTTTTTTATTTACGAAATTGTAGCTCGCTTCAAATATTTACATATATACTTTCAAATATTAAATAATAATTTTTTCGCTTGATTTTTTTATTAATCATGAAAAATATTTTTTTTTTATTTTTTACTCTTACCAGAACTATTAATGAAGATATTTCAAAAGAACTGTAATATGTTTCTTCTTCACAAATATACTTACTTTAGTTATTTTAGTGAACTTTCAACAGCATAAGTTCCCTGTTGTTCGTATTTTATACCTCTTATTGTTGTTGTTGTTTCGTCGAGTTGATATTCATAAATTCTGTGGTCCTAAAGGTAAGTGAAACAAACTGAGAGCCCCCCTTCAAGTTTCTTATTTGATCTGGAAAACACCCACAACTCTTCGGCATTACCGTTGGTAGTTTAGTGTTTCCTTAAAAAAACTTTCTGCTTAAAATTGCTTTCCAGATCGTTCTGTTTGCTTAGAAATTTGACAATTGACTAATTCACCACGTGGGGAGTTCAAAAGCTTTAGTTTTACATATCCCTCATAAGCTTATCACTTTGCTTAGAATTTAATTATTATAACTAATTCACCACGTGGTGAGGTCAAAAAACTTAGTCATATAAAACCTTCATAAGCCCATCTTTACTTTATTTAGAATTTAGCAATTAGCTTATTATAACTAATTCACCACGTGGTGAGTTTAAAAAGTGTAGTTATATAAAACCTCCATAAGCTCGTATACTTTGTTTAGAATTTAGCAATTGACTTATAATAATTAATTCACCACGTGGTGAGTTCAAAAATTTTAGTTATAACTGCATAACCTGTATTAGCTCATCTTTACTTTTCCTTATCTCTCTTCTAACAATGACCTTTCGGTTTGCAAAGTTTGCTTAAAAAACAAAAAAAAAAATCACTGAGAGTAATGGTAAATTAAAAAATATGTTGAAAATTTATTTTTACCTCTTTATATATCTAGCTATTTTAATTATAATATTTTTTTCATTAAATAGAACGTAAATTTTTTCAATTTTTTAACCCTAAATATAATACATTCTCCACTGTCACTAAGCTAGAAAAAAGTGCACGCACTCAACCGCACATAATTAATTTAGACCAAACCACCACGACTAATTGACATATTAACAACTGTGCGAGTCCGCAATAAATTACCTTACAAACAAGCAATCATTCAACAAGCATTGAAAGGAAACAGAAATCGATTGAATTTATAATTCGTGCACACGCACTCACACATACACCTACATACAAATATATAAATGTATTTCTATTGAAAAAGGTAAACGCGCGTAAATGCTGCGCGACGGCAGCAATACTAATAAATTAATTAACATTCTATTTGATTTTCCTTGCCTAATTAGCATAATTGAGCTAATAAAGCGAATCGGAAAAGGTGAGAGCGCCCGAGGAGCAATTCTTACAGATGCTGAAGAAAAAGTAAATATATAGTAAGCTTGGGCGTACATATGTAATAGAAAATATATACATACATGTGTACATATAGGTATATAGTGTACATATATGTATATAGTGTACTTATGTGTATATATTTTGCACATTTAATAGTCATACTAAAAGCACTTATTTAATTGTCCACTAGTGCCGCGCTTGCTTGAGCTCGCTGGCGGTCCAAAATGGCAATTTGCCGTAAAAGCGCATTGTGCGATAGTTCCACTTATTTGTTGTAAACCAAGCGCATGTATTTAGCAGCGCCATAAAAACGCCCGCAAGTTTGAGTTTTATTAAATTAATTTTTTTATACCCTGAGTAGAGTTTTGTTGGTATTAAGTTGGCCACCTAAAAGGAGGCGTCGGAGATCTTGAGGAAATATATATACATATAAATGATCAGCCAGATCAGTTGTGTCGATCTAGCGCTAACTTTTAGACCATTTCTCCTCAAGACGCTGCTCATTTGTCGAAACTACCGTTAACAGCCCGTTATGGCATATAGCTGCCATACAAACTGGCCGATCAAAATCAAGCTTTTGTATGGAAAACTTTTTTTATTTGACAAGATATCGTCACGAAATTTGGCATATGGTATTATCTACGTCAAAGGTACAATCCCCGAAAAAGTTGTTCGGATCGGACTACTGTAGTTTATAGCTGCCATACAAACCGACTGTTCGAAATCAAGTTCTTGTATGAAACAATTGTTTATTTGACAAGATATCTTCACGAAATTTAGCACGAATAATTTTTCAACACTGTGTCATAATCTCCGGAAAAATTGTTCTGATCGGACCACTATAGCATATAGCTACCATACAAACTAAAAAATCAAAATCAAGTTCTTGTATGAAGAACTTTTGCATTTGATAAATTATCTTCACAACATTTAGCATTTAGGATTGTCGAAAGTAACGATACAATCTCCGAAGAAATCGTTCAGAGCGGGCTACCATAACATATAGCTGCCATACAAACTTACCGATCAAAATCAAGTTTTTGTAGTTTTATTATTTGTGAAGGGTATTATAGATTCGGTGTAACTGGCTTACATTTTTTTCTCATTTTTTTTTCTCATTTTTTTAAGTTTTATTTTTTTATTTTTTTTTTTTATTTTTTTTTTTTTTTTTTTTTTTTTTATTTTTTTAATTTTTATTTTTTTGTTTTTATTCTTTTGATAATTTTTTTTCTTGTCGCTAACTGCCACTAAAATGCGCGCAAGTTGTTAATAATGATAGTTCGCTTGTAAACGTGCATTTTCTCAATTCTCAAGTCAAATCATTACCACTCTTATTTCACATAAATAAGTTTTTTTTCTCAACCACATCTTATGGCAAAACGGGTTAGAAGTTTAATTTAGCGCTTTTGGGGGCGTTGTCTGCCATTGTCTGTGCCGCTACTGCTGCAATTGTTTATGGCTGTTGCACGTCATAATTATTATTATAATGTAAGCAAAAATAAAAAGCAAGCATATTTACATTTTTAAATTGATAATAATATAATTTTGCCTTTAGCCTTGCATTTGCCACATGCTCTTTCATTATTGACATCAATCAGACGGGCGGCGCTTGATTTGCTTTGATTTTATGGACTCACAGCTTGACATGTGCGCTGCGCCGACAAGTGCTGACAAATGGTCATGCGAGTGTCATAAATGCTTGCATATGTATGTATATACATACAAACATGTATACATACATATACACATGTAAGCAAGCCACTGCTGCCCCAGCGCCACACATGTGTTGCAATCAACGCCACCACCTCCAATGCCGCCCCAGGCGCTGCAGTCATTAATGGCGTCAGCGATCTCTGTGGCCATATTATTTATGTCGATATTTTTGGCTAATTGCAAATTAAGTTGGGGTATCGATACATATTAGTCCATAGAGCACTGCGTAATTGCAATTACCGTAAAATGCACATTAGCAAATGTATGTGTATATGTGTGTGTGTGAGTGCATGTCAGCAGCAACATATATTATTGTTTTAATAGCGTATTTAAAAATTATTTTGCTAAATACTTGAACTGAAGTACACTGCTAGAATTTGGTTTAGTATTTTTTTATTCAATTTAAATAAAAAATTATATATGCTTGTGTTAATTATTTTCTAAAAATTATTTTGAAAAAATAATTATTATGATATTAGAAAAATTATTTTCATTCAATGTTTATTTATAAAATTTTTTGTTTTATTTAGACAATAAATAAATGAATTTATAATATTTAGCTTTAGTATGACTTTCACGAAAACAACAACAATTTTTAACCATATAAACAAACAGGCAAGAAAAATAAATTTACTTATTTATATAGCCTTTTACCATTTTTTTTAATTTTCAATTTTTATTTAATTATTTTTCTAATATTTATTTTTATTTTTTTCTTCCTATTAAATTTTTTTATTTTAATTTTATTTATTTTTAACTTTTTTATTTAAAATTTCATAACGTTTTTTCAACAATTTTAAAAATTTTATTTGTTTTATTTTTTTATTTTATATTATTATTATTTTATTTTTTTATTCTTATATTTTTTATTTTTTTCTGTAAGTTTTGTTTATTTTTTCTTCTAATTTAAATTTATATTTAATTTTTTAAATATAATTTTTTTATTATTTATCTCTTTTATGTAAATTTTATTTGTTTATAACTTTTAATATTAAATTCCAGAAATTTTTTCAACAATTTTAAAAATTTTATTTGTTTTTTATTTTATTATTTATTATTTTTCTATATTTTCTAAATTTTAATTTTTATTTATTTTTTTGTCGTATATTGTTTTATTATTTTTCTATTTTTAAAGTTTTTTTTACATTTTACGCATTTTTAACTTTTTTATTTTAAAATTCTTAACATTTTTTCAACAGATTTAAAAATTTTATTTATTTTACTGTTCTTTATTATTTTTTACATTTCCTTTATATTTATAATTTTTATTAATTTTTTTTTTTTTGATTAAATCTATTTTATATATTTAATTTTATTATTTTTAACTTTTTAAGTTTTTTATTTAAATTTGTTTTGTTTTTTAAAATTTTTATTTTAAATTTCATAACATTTTTTCAACATTTTTAAAAATCTTAAGTTTTAAATTTTTTTAAATTATTATTTTATTATTTTTATTCTTTTATTTTTAATTTTTTTTTTTTTACTTTTAATATTTTTTATTTTTCATAATATTTTTTTTTTAATTTTTCATATGTAACATTTTCCTTTCATTAAAATTTTTTAATTTTAAATTATTTGGTGTATATTTTTTAATATGTTATATAACTTAGATGTTTTAAATTCATTAATTAAAACAATTTATTAACTGCCGAAAGAACAAAAAATAATACTCCAAACATCATTGCGAGCATTATTATTATTTTAGGACAACAAAACACACTTAAAATAATTTAATCAATATTAAATATTGCTTTTTTATTTTTTTTATGATGTTATGTTAATTTTTTTTTAATATTTGAATTTATTTTTATTTTTTTATTTTATTTTTTTATTATTTTTTTTTTATTTTATTTATTTTTTTTTTGTATAAACTATAAATTTTATTAAAGTTTTTTCAACAATTTTAAAATTTTAATTTTTTTAATTGAAATTTTGTTTTAATTTTTGTCTATTTTAAATATTGTTTATTTCTAATATTTCCTTTTGTAATACTTTTCTCTTTTAAAAAAATTTAAATTCTTTGATTGTTTTGTACATTTTTACTAAAAACTCGACACTTCCGTAAAGAACTTTCGAGCATAAAAAGTATGGAATTATTTGTAAAAAAAATATATTTAAAAATTTTTTGAAAGATGAGAGAATATTTTTAGTTCAATGAAATTATTTTGTGAAGTGTTGGAAATTATAAGCGTCTAAACTTTTATTAGGGTGCGGCAATTCCATAAAGAAATATGTTGGTTCTGATTTTGATTTTTTTTAATTAGAAGTAGAATAGGTGTGTTAAAAAAATAACGGGAATTTTAATTTTTTTTTATTTATTCATACGTCCACATTAATGTTGTCGCCTTCAAAATAGTCCCCTTTCGATATTATGCACTTGGGCCAACGCCTATGCCAGTGCTTCTTCCAATTGTCTAAACTCTTCTCAACTTATGATTTACGTTTTCACGATTTTCTTTAAAGCTTTCCAAAAAAGTTCTGACATTTATTTGATTTGAAGACTTTTATGCAGATATTTTAAGTATAAAGTGTTTTCGTATCATCGGTTAGCTGTTTTCGATTAACCAAACTTTAGAGAGTGACGAATCGAACATGCAATCACATTATTTATAAAATATTTTTTTTATGTGATTTTGATTTTTTAGTTATTTTCTGCGAAACAATTTTTTTAACGCTAATCATTTATAATAAAAATATTTGCAATAATTCTACTGAAAATTAAGTCTCACCCTAATGCCCTTATTAGCACTTGCATTACATTGTTTGTAATTATCATGTTTGTTTAACCGTTGTCGCTACATTTGTTGCCATTATTTTTAATTTTTTTTGTTGTTGTTGTTGCTGCCGCCGTTGATGTTGGTGTTGGTGGCGGCGGCTCCGACCTTGTTTGGTTACATAGTTTGCTGCACTGCAATCGGCACTTATGCGCCCACATGCATGCGGCTTACGTACCGCATATGCAATTACACGCATACATGCAAAGAAATACACACACATACACGTATGTATGTGTACTGTACTCCACCTACTACTTTCGCATACCCTTAGCCGCCTTAGCCAGCCAGCGAGCGGTTGGTCATGCTGCACCGCGCAATTAGTTGCCGCTTGTTGCGCAAAATAATCAAAAAAAAAATACATATAACAACAACAACTCATTGAATAACGCTTATGGCCAAGTTAAGCAATTTAAGCCGCAAATTATCTGATAATTTTTCTATATTTGTCTAGAGTTAATTTTTCATTTTCATGCGTTTTACTCGTTGATTTTTGTGCGCTTTTGTTGTTGTTGTTGCTGCCTTGCGCCATTTGATCTCTGATCTGCAAACTTTGCAACCGTAAATTGTAGATTTGTATGCGAATCGTTTGTTCGGTGTCAATTGGCGTTTTATTTCCCGTTTCATGTTTTACATGGGAGAGTTCAAACACTCAGCCACACAACAAACAGCACAACAACTGCAACAATAATATGAATAATTTGCGTACACTCGCCGCGAGGTAATTTGGCAATTTGCTGTTGATTTCTAATTGAAATGAGTTTTTGCGGTTTCCTGCGGCCACAAACTGTTTGCGTTGGCGTCATATTATTTGTGTGTTGTCTGATTTGGTTTGACTTGCTATTGGCTCGTCGTTGTTGTTGTGCTTTTTGTTTTCAAATATTATGCCACCAGCTAAACTCGCTGCCACCAACAATGACCTCCAACATTGGGAAATAAAAGCGGTGGAGGAAACGCGCACTTTGTTGTTGTTGTTGTTGTTGCCGCTTTTGTATTATCCAATGGCAGCATAAAGCACGCTGAACGTTTTGTAATCGCAATTGGCATTCGCGGTATAGCAGAAATATTCATAGCACCGCCATAAAATGCCCCAAATGGAGTGAGCCTGTTGGCAGAGCGGAAGCAGACAAATTGTCAATGTCCGCTCGAGGGGCAAATGGGAAATGGGGAATGCTGTAATGTGAGTATTTTATTTGCATTTCCAAAATGAGCACATTTTCCCCCTTCCTTACTCTGGTGAGAAATATTAAATTTCTAAGTGTCAAATATCTGCCTCTCCTTCTTAGACTCAGTTTACCACTCAGCAGTGAGGTCTTGAGGTTATAAAGCTGTAATTTCTGTAAATTTATTATGCGCATTTCCAAAAATGGTCCGCACATTAAATGTCGCATTATACCGTTACATTAAATGTTATTATTTTCATTGGCTATTAAGCTTTCAATGCACTCGCTCATCCAGTTGTTGTTGTTCTTGTGTTGCATTGTGGCATTGTGGGTGTCCAGCACCCGTGACCGATTTGAGGTGTCACTAAGCATGTAACGGTCTAAAGCGTATACAATGTTGCTGCGTAACAACACTTCCGCTCCATAACCGAATGACCGCGTGCTATCAGAGCACGCTTGCCATATCACATGTTCGTGCTGTTGCACTTGGCATTCATGGCACAGTGTGTTGGTTCGGAAAAAATATGACAAAATTTAATTTTATTGTTTTTTGGAATTTTTGTGGTAAGGTTTAATGCATTATTATTAATTTTTTGTTACGCAAAACCAACCAAAAAAACTTTTTTATTAAAAAAATTTTTTGAAAAAAAAATCCTGAGAAAATGTTATTTTTTTATTTTTTGTCATTTTATAGTTATGGTGATTAATGTTTTTAACACAAAAAAACTTTTTTATTAAAACAAAATTAAAAAAAAAAAAACATCCTGAGAAAATGTTATTTTATTTTTTGTTTTGTTTTATTTTTATTTTTTGTAATTTTATAGTTATGGTTATTAATTTTTTTAAACACAAAATTAATACAAAATTTTTTCTATTAAAAAAATAAAAAAAAAAATGTTTTTCGAAAAAAAATAAAATAATGATAATAAACTTAATTTCAATAGTTTTTGTAACCAAATTTCAATTTAATATTATTAAAAACTGCATATTTTAATTTTGTTTCCAATTGTTTTTTAACGAAAATGGAACACATACATACATACATATATTTTTTATAAAAAAAAAATATTTTGAAAAAAAAAATTTCGAGGAAAATATTTTTTTATATTTTTATTTGTTTTGTAATTTTATAGTTATGGTTATTAATTTTTTCACCACAACTGCAGAACAAACATGTTTCTATTAAATTTTTTTTTATTAAAAATAAATTTTGAAAACAAAGTTTTCGCAAAAACAATTCGAAAAAAATAGTTATAATAAATGTAATCTCAGCAGTTTTTGAAACTAAATTGCTATTTTTAATAATGTTATGTTGAGATTTGCCAATAATCTCGGTTAAAATCCGGGCCGTTCTGTTTATGTAGACACGACTGTCCTGGGAACGGGTTTAAAAAGACTCCCTCCGGATGCCAGTAGAAAAAGTTGCTTGGGAAAGTCTCGTTAGAATTGTCTCCAATCTCTTTTGACTCTCTCGCAGTTACCAGAGTACGATAAGACACCTTGGATCTCATGCCTTCAGATGTCTGGGTGAACTATTGGGTATAAAATTATAAAACCGAGTCACACTCTTAGTTGTGGTGGGTTAAAAGCGCTCTGTCAATAATTGAGATCTATCTGTAGGAGTTTCCATGATTCACAAAGGCTTAAGACAGTCCAAGTTCATTCCCACGACAGTCGGGTCTACATAACCGGGACGGAACCAGATTTTATATCCTGTCAAAGACTGTCAACTGGGCAGAATTCTGCTTCTACAACAACAGTCCAAAAGTGATCCCTTCAAAGAGATCAGGCATAGAACCTTATTTAATCTAAACTGAATGAGGACTCTTGAGCGCTTAAGGTTCGCTACGAAGTACGCTAATTATTCACCGAAAAAAATTTTGAATTTTTGTAATAAAAATAATGATTTTTCAATTTATTTTTGTTTTTTTTTATAAAACTTTACCTAAAATGATATACTTTCAACATTTTTATTTAAAAAAGTTAAATTTTCATAAGAAAAATTTTAAGGTAAAATTTATTTTTTTCAAATATCTTCAACAATTTATTAAAAATTTATTTTAAAATTTTACTTTTTTAAACAAAATTTTTTAAGGTATTACATTTTCCATAGAACAAAAATTTGATTTTGTACTTAAAATTTTTTTGAGAATTTTTAAACCAAGAAAAATTCAAATTTTCATAACAAAAAATTTTAAAGTAAAAATTTAACATGTCTTTCAGTTTTTTTTTTTTAATTTTTTAAGGTATTACATTTTTTATATAAAAAAAATAAAATTTTGAAATAATTTTTTTATTACTTTTAAACCAACTCTCAAAAATATAGAATTTATTTACGAAAATATCCCACCATGCCACATATTTTGCCAACCGAGTCAGCTTCGTGGCTGCACCAATTATGGCATGCCACATAGCATTCAGCTCCACAAATTCATATGAGCAGGTTATGACAGCATTGTGGGTTAGCGTACGTAATAACCAACAAACGCACACATAACGGCATATTAACATACCGACATATTAACACAACCGAAAAATAACTCAAACCACAACAAAACTAACGAAAACCAAAACAGTCATGCCAATAAAAAAGACAACAATCTCGGTAATAGTCGACGTCGTCATTAATATGCAAAGTGGCCGAGAACACCACTTGCCGGTTAGCACACGCGCACATACACACGCATTCACAAACACAAACTCACATGCACTCACGAGCAATATACTAAGTAGGCAGCAAGACAGTTAACGTTGTTAGGCAACTCACACATTAGACGAAGCGGCCGAGAGGCGCAAAGTGTTGGGTGAAAAGATTCGACGCTCGCTCGCCAGCTTTTCAAATATCAGCAGACTCGTACTTGTGCTCATAAAAATAATAACTGCAACCAGCCATGAATAATGGAATGAATTGAATGGGAAAGCCAGTAGTGGTCGGTGCTGAGAGAAAGCAAGCGAGGAACGCTAGTAGTTACGCGTTTTAGCGGTTATTACCCACATGAAGTCGCAGCCAAAGCGGAGATAGTAGCTCGGTTTGGCTCGCTGGTTATTAGCCAATTGACGGCATGCGCCGGCTGAGCGGCATGTGCGCTTATAGACTAAGCGTAGCCCACAGAAAAAATCCCAAAAAAAAGTTAGAAAAAAAAAATCGAAAAAAAATAAACAAAAAGAGTGCGACCAAGAATAGGAAAAGTTCTAGTGAAAGAATGTTTTCTTGCGTCTTCCGAATTTTGCTGGCGGCTTAGATTTTCTTTTGTGTGTGTATATGGTGTGTGGCGAAGGATGTGGAAAGTGGCGCCGTCGTAATGGCAATTTGGCACTTTGCGGCATTTGCTCGGGCGCTTTATGGCATATTTTCGGACGCATTGTCGGGCAAGTTTGCCTTTACTATTTTGAAGTAAACAAAACAAAACAAAATAAGCAAAGGAAGTGGCTTCGGGCATTTTCGGGCGTTAAAAACATAATGTGAAATTTTTGGCCTTTATTATGTGGTAATGTCTGGGCTGTGAGCTATTTTAAATGTTTTGGATAACTGCAATATTTGATTATTTGTTGCTTTAAGGATGCGGTCATCGCATAGTAACAATTTTTTCACATTTTTTGGTTTAATAAATGAACCTGGTCTAAACTACTCTACTCTTAAGCGGCAGTTCTGACGATCTGTAAAGTGATATACAACTTTGATACAGTTTGGTTGCTGAGCGACATTTAAGATAACCTCAAATTACCCATACCCATAGGCATTCAATTCAACAGCAGCTTAATCCTCTTCTGACATATTCCCTGGGCACCTACGGTTTATTGTGAAACATTGAACTTAACCTAAAATTGCTCTAAGATCTAGACTGAGATAAAGGGACGGATAAAATTGTGGTTACTTACCGATCCATGCAATACATTGTTCATACGACGATCTAGACAGAAGCAGGGTAAAGAGAATCAATGACCGATAGAACGAGCAAACTGGGTGCACAACTGCAAAAGTCATGTGTAAAACGGTAGATCGGAACACAAACAACAAAGTTCATATTGGCACTCGATAGAAGAGACCGTGGGAACATGATCGGAATACTAACTGGTCACTGTCTGGTGGCGATACACGCCTGCAAAATGGGGTTGAAAGATTGAGGACATTTGAGGAAATGTCTAAAGCAAGGCACCAAAGAAACAATGGAGCATCTCTTGTGCACTTGTCCCGCATTGGCAAAACTACGCTGTATGCATCTGGGCATCTGCCCCACGGCATGATACAATGGAAGAGGTATCGATAGTGAGGCCGCGGATCCTGTTGAAATTTACGTCAAGCGCAGGCATTCTAAAGGATGACTACTCCTCATGAACCTATGTAGTAACTGAACTCCATCTGCTCTCGCAAAGCACTAAACTGGTCTGTGTGTGGCTCATTGGTCTACCAGACTAACCTAACCTACCGATTCAAGCAGGCTTAGTTCTTTGAACAGTCGTCGGATAAAATCCCTGTCGTTTCCGGTAACGAAGAACAGGCTATTGTGGGAATTGGGTTCATCTCACACTATTTAGGTTTTCCGGCTTGCATGGATTTTGATGCATCAATATTGCACTTGAAGTCTGAAAAAATTTGAAGTTAGTTATGTGCAAGTACACCACATCAAAGACAGTGGAAATATGACTGTTGATGTGGTCCCAGCAAAGCACCTTCCCAGTCAAGAAATCTTGCGAATTAAACTGTTAAACTAATTTCTGTAGACACCTTGTCTGTATAAAATATCATTCTCAAAGCATACCTTAACACCTTTACCATTTTTCATCGCAAGACTCGTACAGAGTTAGTCAAAGAACATTGATAGTTAGAATAATTTCTCGAAGTTTTCGTAACTTGAGCTTAATTTCGCTTTAATTATTGTATCTGACAAATTGGAGCCATATTTAGGGTGATCCATTTCAAGGTTTCCTACTTTTTTTTAAAGAAAAAACACAGAAACAGAAACACAGAATTTAATGGGGAATGTTCATTATCAGAACATTCTTTGGCATTTTTTTTTTTTTTGAAGACTATCTCTTTTAAATATTAGGCGCGGTTATGTCTGAGATAGTCCATCCGATGAGTGCAGTTTTTGCTGAATCGTTCGAGTATTTTGACTGGTAACTAGCAAAAGACACGCGTGATATTTTGTTCCGGGGCCTGAATCGAAGCGTGATTGTCCGCATAAAATTTAGATTTTAAATATCCTCACAGGAAAAAGTCTAATAATCTTGTTGGCCAATCGACCGGCTCAAAAGTGAAAGTATCTGCTCACCGAAGTGTTCTCTCAACAAATCCACTGATTGATGCGTTGTGTGGGAAGTGGCGCCGTCTTGTTAAAACCAAGTGTCGCCGAGATCACGAGCTTCAGTTTCAGTTATCAAATAGTCGGTTATCATGGCGCGATAACGGAACAAAAATAACATGACAGCTTGTGTTCCCAGTCAAGCAATATTCCGAACTGATACGAACGCAGTGAAAATGTACCGTTTCACGAACTACTAAATGACATCAAGTCGATTGGCAATACTATAGCAATTGCTACAAAAGTTCAGAGTATCCGTTAAAAAGCACCAAAAAAGCTCAGAGACTCGTCCAACACAAGCTTTAAAGCTTAAAAGCTCATTTATGGAACTTAAAAATAACTTAATATGAAATTAAATTGAAAGTCAAAGTACAAAAATCAATTAAACTGTCAATGGAGTAATATTTTCCCAAAACGAGAGGCCAATTAATTGTGTATAATTATACATTTCGCAGTTAACTACAACAACTACACAAATATATATTGAAATAAGCGTTTATTAGGCGACTCGTAGCGGCATAGAAATTACAACAAAAAAGCAGGAAAGGCAAAGTGTAATAAAAAACTCGTCAACGCAACGAGTTGTAACAGGAAAAGGATGTAAAAGAAAATAGAGCACAACGATAAGAATCGCAAGGACATTATGCAAAGCGACAAGCAGTGTAATGTAGACGTCAAAACGACAAAGCAGCAGACTCTATCAAAAGGAGGAAATGTAAGAGCGCCAACACAAAACGCATAGCGCACCGATGCTTTGCTCTATATATGTATGTACGTGTGTGTCACCACACTTGGTGCGTACTATAGGCTCACAGGACATTTAACATATATATATACATATGTACGTGTACCGTTTGCCGCCTTTGAGTGCGATGCACTCGACTGATAAGCAAACTGGTCGTTAGACGCGCCCAGCAAAGGCAATAGCCTAAGAGAATAGCTGTGAAATGTCACAACATCTAACGGTGACAGGACACACCGGCATTTGCATAGCAACAATTGCACAAAGCAACGTCATTTTAGTGGGAAATATCTCAAAGTGTCGAGCGAGCACAAGCACCAGCAAGCTGCTATTGTCATTAATAGTGTGTTTAATGGGGAAAAGTCAAAAATAATAATAATAATAGCTGTAAAGGAGTTTGACTTATTAGGCAGCTCATGCATTGGCAGCACATGGTGGTCCTGCTGCGGCGCGACGGGATATATATTTTTGTTGGAAGTAAAATGTATGGAAAAATAAGAAAATTTCATGCAGAGTTGCATACAATGCTTAGTATGCGTAGTTTTCACCGTTATTTGCATGCCACATGCCGGAAAAAGGAATGTAAAAATCCTGGAAATTACGCGGAAAAATTTGAATGCGAAAGAGGTACAAAAAAGAGCTAAAAAATAATAGAGCTGAAGGCACAAAAGTCACTGCATGAAAACAAACGCACAAAAACAACGCCAAACACCGGCAGCAACAATGGCGAAAATGTCAATGTGAAAATAGCAAATTAATGTGAATTTGATTAATGATGACCCCCCAAGACGCGACAGTGATCGAACCGACTTAAGGCCAACAGTTGTAGCCACAGCTAGTGCTTTGATTAACCCTTCAGCGACAGCAACTAAGCGTGTGTTGCACCAAAGTCAATGCAGCTAAGACGCGAGCGCAAGAAAAGCTGCAAAAAAAAAAAAAACAAAAACAAAAAACGTTAAAAGAAAACTGTGAGAAAATCTACGACACATTACACATACATACATTATAATAGCGGTAACTTAGGTTTGTGTGCGTGCTTAAACGGTAAATGAACTGCCGATAGCCCTAAACGTCCGCGCAAGCGAAGCGATGCGATGAAAATCGTGCCGGAAATGGGGTGGAAATGCACCGTCATTAATATCCGCTGATGCGCGCATTATTAAACGCCAAACAGCCACCACAAGAAAGCAAGAACAACAAAAATACGCGCACAATAAGCGAAACTGCAGAAAGGTGAAGAAAGGATTTAAAATCTTTAAGCAAAGCGACAGCGTTGCATGCAGCACGAAAGGGTGGCTAACGCAACCGCTGGCAGTACCTTTTGCACCGACCGCGCTACTAGTCTTGTTAGTGGATTTCGCTTATTATTCTGCGAGTTGTAAGTTGTCGGAATTGTCATTACAAATGTTTGCCGCAGCAAAAGAAATCCTGCAAGAATTGTGGAAAAGAAAGGAAAGAAAAGATGCGCCAGCGAAGCGAAATTGCAGCGTAGAAAATTCAGCTGCACAACTTGCAACAAAGCAAGCGCATAAGACAGTACTTTCACCACAAAGGAACAAAGGTACTGTCGTGCGCTGGAAATTCGATTTCAATAGATACTACTTTGCATTTTCTTGGGTGTTTGGGTGTTGCACGAGCACTCCTCTTCCGCTGCGTTTGCAGGAAAAACTTGTTTCTTGTGAATCTTGCAGCTAGTTAATATTGCGGGAAACTGGTTTCGCATTTAACCCTTTCAATTGATTCTTGAGCGCCTCATGCGCGCAAAAAAAAAAATAATAATCATGAAAAGCGTCTTCTAGTGGCTTTAAAAAGCAAATATGTACTCAAGCCGGCTCGTAATTTACCCACAAATTTGTTGTAAAGTTGCGCACGTTTCTTGAAAATGAGCCTTAACCAATTTGATTTTATTGCTTTCAATTTGCATAAGGACACCTTTATGGCGCTCGACACCAACTCATACATACACGCTTATGTACACTGGTGTGGATTTAGCTGCTTTTTGGTGGGAAAAAGTAGAAAATCTTGTTTATTTTAATTTCTGCAAGGAAGAAAATTTGGAAAATTTATTGGTTTACGCTTTAAGTGATTGGTCAGCTACAAGCTGCTTTTCAGGGAAAGTCGGAATATTGAAGTTTTGGGAGAACAGCAGGCAAGAATATATGTGCCTTTTAGGATTAAATGTTGAGAAAATTGCATCAAAAATAATTAAATTTAAGTAGTTAAAAAAAATTAAAAAAAATAATAATAATTAGAAAAATGGGAAAAAATAATAAATATTTATTTAACAAAGTTAAAAATTTTATTTCATAAAAATAACGATTTTTTAACGATGCGTACAAATAATAATGTTTGATCGTGATGAAATAACAAAACAAAAATTTACAATTTTGAGTCAAAACAATTTATTTTTTTGGGAAAATAAAATGAATCAAATTAAATTAAAATCATATAAAAAAATTTAAAAAAAATTAACGAACTTAAATAAATGCAATTAAGTTAAAAATAAAAATCATAAAATAACCAAGCGACTTTAAAAACTGGAATGTTACTTGAATTTTATGAACAGATAGTATGTAAATTTTTTTGTTTCAAAGATATTGCTTTATGGGCAGAGGGAATAATTGTTTCATATTACTTGAACCATGTTTTATGATTTTTTTTGTGCTCGAATTGGAAGGTGTTGATGAAGACGACCTTTGGTTCCAACAAGTCGGCGCTAGCTGCCATACGGCCAGCGAAATTATTGAAGAAAGCTCTTGGTGAGCGCATTATTTGCCGTCGTGGGCTTAAGGCATGGCCTTCAAAATTGCACTATTTAATACCGCTGGATTATTTTTTGTGCGGTTATGTGAGGTAAAAGGCATTTTAAAGAAAATAATTTGTTCACAAATATTACTGAACTCATATACACGAATAAATTTATTGCCAAGTTTTCTTTTATATATAATAATGATTTATGCCTCACATTTCCATTGCTAAATTTACTCACAAAACTCACATTGGTATCAGTATCAGCAAGCGTCTAACAAAATTTATAGCTACAGCACAACTGATCACTTACATACATATGTATATGTGCGCACACAAACATATTTCCAATTTTAATGAGCATTAAATTGCGCACAGAGGCAAACCATTGTCTCCTTTCTAGCCTGCATTGCCAATTATTCGGGTAATGAATATGCAATGGTGAGCCAAGCTTCAATGTTAACGTCGCCGCGCCGATAAAATTGCACTCGCAGTTGTCATTGCCAATATTAATACGCGTATCGTATCGCCCAGGACCACGTCCAATGTGGCCAATGAATGTTCACTTGGTCAACGCAATGCGAATGAATGGCTTCACACATATGTCCATACATACATACATAAAAATATAAGTGAATGCGAATGCGTGCCGACTGACATTAATAACAAATTGAATTGGCTTTCGGCGCGCTCATTAAACCCGTTTTAGCATAGTTTACAGTTGTTTTTGTTGTAATTGCTGACCAGCATCAAATACGCAGAGCCAACAACAGAAAGCCATTTATCATAATCTTATCATCGATTTGCATTTAATTATAAATCAATCAAAATTACGCCGATTGTCGCTGGAAATTGGAAATGTGATAGTGGAGTGTGCCAATATGTTGGTTTGTATGTACATATGTATGTATTAGTAAATCGATACACTAGTAGAGCAGTAGTTAGCGCTCTAACAGGCTGTAATATTACATAATGTACTGATGTAAGCACTCTTTGGCTAACGAGGTTTACGCAATTAGGTCAAGTATTGGTCCTCAGTGAAGTTGTAGTGCCTGTGCCTATACTACGAGGGTTGCCTTTTATATTTCTGGATTAGAGAACAAAAACAGTTATTAGTCATCGAAAATCGCCTTAATGTTTTTCAAATTATTCCCAAATAAAATCGCTACACTTTTGTGTAGCTGGATAGAAGATAATTGAGGTTTCGCACTGCGATCTATGGTCAAGTGTGCCCTCTGCTTTATCACATATGGTCACAATGGTCCAGCACTCTGATCAATTCCAGGAGCTGCCTGGGCGCGATGGAGGTTACGTTATCCCTGTCCACGGAGATGAATCCAAGAGCTTTGAGTACACTTTTGCATGCGTTCAAACCAATTATCGTAGCACTTTTTGTCACTCTGATTAGGGTATCTCCAAAACATACGTTCTGAACGCATCAACCGCCTCTTCAGATGTCGAAAAATCTTGACCTCTTAGTTTATTTTTTACGTACCGGAATGAAAAGAAGTTATTCGCTCCTAAGTCAAGACTTTGCGGTGGATTAGTCATCAAATCGATGTTTTGAGTGCTGAAAAATACAGTTTTTTCACCGAGTGTAATCCGTCTTCAGGGTTAGGTTTTCCTGATTTCTCGTAAGGCAACTGGCAAACAAGAGGCTGGGCAGCACTCAGAATTTATTGCTCTAGTTCTATGGTGGCGACATGTCCAGCTTTTCCAAAAAACAGCATAGCCAATCATTTACTTGTAAGTGTTCCGTGTGTGAGCAATATTTTGTTAGATGCGGCTCATCTGGAAATACCCATACTGTTGACTGCTGTTTACTTTCAGCCACATACGCGTAAATCTTCGATTCATTACCTGTTAGGATATCATAGACATGCCTATTTATGGGATTGACAAATTGTGTCAGATCAATTTTTCGTTAAGGAGGTATTCTGGGCTAGGATTTTGAAAAAAAATCGATTTTTTTTGCATAGTTTGAAAGTTTAGACTTTCAAAAATATGACCTTGGAAGGATTTTTCAAAATTCGACTTATTTTCGAAGATACAGCCGATTTTGTGACGTAGCGTCCGTGTTCACTAGAATTGTCTCCTAAACTTTCAACGCTTTTTTCTCGAAACTACTTTTTTTGTGGTGGTTGACATGATATCTATAGTTCTACTGAACTGATTCCTTTGAAATTTGGTACATATCTTACATATGCTCTGTCGTGCCTATCTTGGATTTCCAAAAATTTTAATTTGAAGTATTTTTAAAAAAATCGAAATTTCAAGTCGATGCCATTTTGTTATTATTATTTTTTTTTTGAAAATGGTTAACCCGATAACGACATCCTTACTAATGAAGAAGGACGCACCGTTTTTTTGTTTTGAAGCCCCCACTCCACCGGCCCGTATCTCGACGAATTTGGTTTTTTTTTCAATCATCAATAGATTCCGGAACAACAACTGTTTTTGGACGACCTGCACGAAATTCCTCGTGGAGTGATATTGGATTGCATTCATCATACCATCGATAACCACTGGTCCTTGATAGAGCTTCATCACCAAAAACTGAATTAAGTTCATCGATGCACTGCTGCTGAGTTAATCTGCGTCGAATGTTGTAAAAAAATAACGAAAAAAAGTTCCTTATTTAATTCCATTTTTCGGTCAAGATGAATATTTTAAGTAACTGTAAACAACACAAATTGTGGTCAAATCTTAAAACGTTCTGGGTATGTATAACTTCAAAAATGTCAAACTTTTAAAAATGGAAATTGCCAAATACCAAATTGATTACCAAAACGAGAAGTTTAAAGGGCCACTTACGTATAATCACAACTTGTAAGTCGGCACAAGTTCAGTTATCGGAAAGGATAATTGCTACATTAGTCGAGTCCTAAGGGCGCCCATCAGCAATATCATGCAGTTCCTGATACAGGTTTTTGTTCTACAGTATTTTTACTTTGCAGCACATTTCTGTTGCATTTTGAATTTATTTTTATTCTAATTAGAATAATTAAGTTCCACTTTTCTTACATAGGCGTCATTAGAGTCAAGTAACAAGCCATAAAGTTGCTTATTATTAATCACTGATTCGTAGTACATTTGTATATGTGTACACATATTCTTATAATTTACACGATTTCCGAATAACTGTAAATAAGGTGATTAGTTTTTGAACTGCTACACAAGAGTTGACCGGACAACAAATCAAACTGCTCGAGTGCGTAAAGCGATTAAGGTCGAGCTAATTTTTCACAACTTGATTTGAATTAATATTTTATTTTTGCTTTTTTCCGCATTTACAGTTAATCTGTTTGGACATATACCTACACGAAAAGTCGTTCTGAATAACCTGAATTCAATTTTCGGTTCTAGCTAATAAAAAATTATGTTGTGCTTAGTTACATACTTACATATATACATGCATAATGAATATATAAATACTTATATGTATGTATTGGCAAAATATTTTGGACATCATTAATTAACTAACTGTAATTTGGCTTCTGACTGCCTCAAATAGATAAAAAGCCAACAAAACCAAGTCGAATTTAAATTTTTTTTTGAGAATGGTTGCGTTTTTCAATGTTTTTGTTGTCAGTGCTGTACTAAAAACACTTTTTATTTAACAGCTGACTTCATAATTTCTGAGGAGTTTACATATTTCTTGAATGCTACTAAACCATATATAGATTTGGTTGTAAAAATATTTATTTTTTCAATTTATCATAAAAAAATCGATTAATCATAAATCAGTTTTCAAAATTTTCAACTTTTCATGGACAAATTTTCGGCACAAAGATTTCAAGAATAGAAATTTAAAAATCTTTGCAACAAATATGTATCTGATCTGAACAACAATCATTATATAAAACACACATTTACCTATTTTCACATTCAAATTGTAGAAATGTTAACTTTAAGCTATGTCATCTTACGTTTAGAAATGGTCGAAAGCGGATCTTAGCTTATCAATCTCCCAGACACTTAATACGTGACCTTAAGTGCATCTGAATGATTTTTTACAGAAAATAGCGGTCAATCTGCGAGATATAATATAACAATAGAATTTTCTTGAAAACAATGTGTCCTGGTGGTGAGTAAAATCGAATCAATGCTTCTCATATGTATAGCCCTCTATACTCAATATAAGACTTTTGGTGCTTTTTTCAATTTCGACGTGGTTAAATTTGGGAACAGTGCATTAAATTAAATTTTTGGTAATGAAACTCTAGCAAGGTCCTATGTTTATCAATGGTATGGCGAGTTCAATAGAGGTCGTAGATCTCTCCAAGAAAGTTGTTGTTCTGATATTGCAAGGTCACCATGACCATTGCATGAAATTTTGACTGTAAAAAAACAAATTTGTTCCCGTTGGATCCACCACAATTTGTTAATCGCTCAAAAAGGCTCGTGTCGATAGGTCGAGGCAAATGTTAAAAATACGATAGCGGTGCTGATAAATGATGACGAACCGCTTATTTACGCGGAAGAGCCCGAAAGTAAAGATCAGTCGACTAAATGGGTGTTTCAAGATGAGCCGAATCCAAAAAAAGTTGTTCGCGCACGAATCACTTCCAAGTAAATGTTGTTCTTCGATTGGATGAGTCATCCTCCGAGTAGCTCTGACTTGGTATCGAATGAGTTCTTTTTATTCCCATACGTCAAAAATAAACTAAGGGGTCAACGTTTTTCGATACCTGAGATACCTCAATCAGAGTTCCAAAAGTGCTTAGAGGATTGCTTCAGAATTATTTGAAAAACAAATAATGGGTTGTCAAAAAAGTCTTGCAGTATTTTTATTGATTTTTTTTTTATTGAAATTGAAATGAATTTTTGATGACTCATGCCCAGCTCTTGACCGATGCTACGGCTGCTACTATGCCGGTCTCTTTCCACCAATTCAGCGATTTTATCGCAATTTTCGACGACAGGCCTTCCGGATCGTGGCGAATTTTCGACCACCTCTACACCAGAACGAAAACGTTGAAACGCGGGATGCTGACTTCCATCAAGAGAGCAACTAATTATTGAAAGGACAATAGCCAATTGAACGAATGGATTCACGATAAAAAAACTACCAGACTTTTGAACATAAAGCTAACGGTGGTCACCTGGCGAAAATGGAAATCAATGAACCTGGGAAGTAGACTTTCGTAAATACATACATACAGACATATATGGTATGTAGCTTAGTGACTTTAGTGAGTTAAAGCTAAACGATTGCCTTTCGCCTTTTTCAAAAAAATGTAAGGCACACGTGTTTATTTATCGGAGCCCAAATATGTTTTTGGTAACCTTACCCCTTCACTTACCTTTAAACATGCGTACACTATCAACCCTTTTCCTTTTAATTAACTGTTTCTGTTCAACTGTGCTGCATTTTGCTAAGAAATTCGAGAATTTTGTGAAAAGCATGAAAATGACGCCCGAAATGTCCGACGCAGTGATTGATATCAACTAATTGCGATGAAGGTGTGGTGGTGGTAGTTGTCGACAAACAGCTGCCGCTTGTCGCTGGTTTATCGGTTGGCGAATATCGCAAACTTTTTGAGTGATCCAAATCAAAATTAAACGTTTCAGCGTGTGCCAATTAATGCGCTGCGATTTTATTCTGTTTCCTCTGCAAAAAGGTAAAAAATATTGTAACAAAAAATGGGTAAAAAGTGCTGAAAAGAGAAAATAATTAGGTGTCATGAGATATTGCTGCCAGCAACCGAAAAATTAATACGCCCTGCTGGGATTAAGTGATTATGTAAGCGCGTGCGAGGGGCGGCCGGCAGTTGTACATGCGTTTACATGGAAGTTTGTGCGTTTGTGTGCCGCTTTGTGCGAAAATGTCAGCATGGGCTGATGAATGCATGCGCATAAACTGTTTTCAATAAAAAATGTTGGCAAAAAACGAGGAAAAACTAAATCGGATTTCTGTTGAAACGATCAATCAAAATCGATTTTGTATTCAACATTTCATTTGAGTTCTACAATTTGTTGCCTTGGGCGCATTTATGAGCGAATCGTCATTTAATATACAACACGTAGATGGGTATGTATGTAAGTTATGTGTGCCTTTATATGAATATGCGTGAAATATCGGAAATGCCAACGAACTTTATTCAGAAAATTTAACTATAAAAAAAGTTCTTATTTATCGCTTTATATTTTACAGCAGTCAATAAATTGATTCAAGAGATATGGCATAGATTCTGGTATTACTAAAAAACAAGAAAAAACGTTAACTTCGGCTGCACCGAAGCTAATATATCCTGCACAGGTCGATTTGTTTTAGTAACTATGTGTACAGTTTATATGAAAGCTATATGCTATAGTAATCCGATCTGAACAATTTTTTCGAAGATTATATTATTAGCTTAAGCAGTAGTCCATACCAAATTACGTGAAGATACCACGTCAAATGCGAAAGTTTTCCATACAAGCCCTTGATTCCGATCGTTCGGTTTGTATGGCAGCTATATGCTATAGTAAGCCGATCTGAACAATTTCTTCGGAGAATACATTGTTGCCTTGGAAAATAATCTATACCAAATTTCGTCAAATGCGAAAGTTTTCCATACAAGCCCTTGATTCCGATCGTTCGGTTTGTATGGCAGCTATATGCTATAGTAAGCCGATCTGAACAATTTCTTCGGAGATTACATTGTTGCCTTAGAAAATAATCTATACCAAATTTCGTGAAGATACCACGTCAAATGCAAAAGTTTTCCATACAAGAACTTTTTTCCTATCGTTCAGTTTGTATGGTAGCTATATGCTATAGTAAGGCGATCTGTACAATTTCTTCGGAGATTACATTGTTGCCCTAGAAAATAACCTGTGCCAACTTTTGTGAAAATAAATTGTTAAATGTGAAAGCTTTCCATACAAGAACTTGATTCCGATCGTTCAGTTTATATGGCAGCTATATGTTATAGTGGTCCGATATCGGCAGTTCTGATAAATGAGCAGCTTCTTGAAAAGAAAATTATGTTTGCAAAATTTCAAAACGATATCTTAAAAACTGAGGGACTAGTTCGTATATATACAGACAGACGAACGGACAGACGGACAGACAGACAGACGGACATGGCTAAATCGACTCAGCTCAACATACTGATCATTTATATATATACTTTATAGGGTCCGACGGTCTTGGTGTTACAAAATTCGTGACAAACTCCAGGGTATACTATTATTAAAAATAGATTTTTTGCCGAAAAACGGCATTACTTTAAATAATATGAACATTTCAAACTATACATTGAAAATTTAGACAAAATTACATAAGTTGAGCTTTTTGGATTTAAAACTAGGCGTGTATGCAGACAGGTAGACATGGTTATACCGACTCATTTCGTCCCGCTGATAGTTTATATAAACTTTCTATAGGACATTCGACGTTTCTTGTTGGGTGAACACTTCGTGGCAAACTTAATATAGCCTGTTCAGAGTATAAAAACTGTTCGTGAATACCTTCGCATAAATTCTTTCAGATAACAGAAAATAATATCAGGAGAAATTTACATAACTACCAGATCAATGTCAAAGCTTATTCGCAATGATCTTTACGTGAAAGCCTACCATCGGTCAACCGGTCATCATCTGACAACGCGCTTGAAAAAAAGTTAGGCTCAGCAAATGCAAGCGGCATCTTTATTGGCGCGGGGCCAGGAGCCAAGGAATTATACTACGAAACCATTGGTTTTAGGAAAAGCCAAAAGAACGGCAGGTACAATGAGAAATGCCGTGTCGCGTTGGAGAGAAAACAGTCAGACTACCTCGCAACGTTACAATCGATCACAACACGCGCGTGATGAGATAGATACCGAGAGGTAAAGAGGAAAGCTGGCCGACAGGAGTAATGCTCGAAATTTCTACGAAAAGATGCGCCAATTGGCAGAAGGTTTTAAGACCGGAGCGTATTCTTGTAGAACCCCCAGAGGTGATCTAGTAACTGATGCCTAGAGCATACTAAAATTATGGAGGGAACACTTCTCCAGCCTGCTGAATGGCAAGAAAGCATACCATCAGGAGATGGTGAGCCCGATTCTCCAATCGAGAAGATGGAGCGGTCGTTCCATTGTCCGACCATGAAGAGCTTCGAATAGCAATTACCCATCTGAAGAACAACAAAGTTGTGGGAAACCAGTATTAACACTAATAGTAATCTCAGTCTCCAAATTCAACGCAGAATAACTTTTCTAAGCCATGCTACTTCGGAATGAGTAGGCGATTGAGAAGTAAATTCCTCTCTTGACGAACAAAGACGCAGCTCTATAAGCCGCTAATTATACCCGCTCTGCAATATGGTGCAGAGGCATTCAGATGTTGTTCTGATTAGTCGACGTTACGAGTTTTCAAGAGAAAGGTTCTGCGAAAGATTTATGGTTCTTTGCGCATTGGCAACGAATTAAGAGACAGCGGAAACGCCGAGTGAGTGAAAACACACCAGCTTTGAGAATATTCGAAGTATTCGCCGGGGTATATAGGGGAAGAGGAAGACCTCTACTCCGTTGGAAAGACCAGGTTGAAAGGAATCTGGAAGTTTTGGTAATTGGCGCCAAACAGCGAAAATGAAAAACATCTGGCGCGCTACTGCAAACTCGGCTGTAACCGCCTTAGCGGTGTATTTTCTTCTTTTTCTTTACTGGCGGTGTCTACTCCAATAAAAAAGACGAAATGAAATGGAGGACGCAGAACAAACTGAAAGTAGAAGCGAAACATCAAGGAATCTTTGGAAAATTATTCTGAACTTTGGACCCTTCATAAATCATTAGTTCTTAGTACAAGGCGAAGGCTGAATAATGCTATATTTTCCTAAGACGAGCAAAGTTTTTTTTGAATTGCCAAATTTTAGATCTGAAACGGACACTGTCGAGTCGTGGTAAGAAATTAAGTTTGTTTATCCTAAGCCTAATCTACTAATTAAGATTGTTTATCCTAAACCTAATCTACTTTCCAACAAACATTCGCACCTGTTTGGTACATTAATACCCGCGGAATGTCATTGGCAAAGCTTCGCAGAACCAAAAATCTTTCAAAAATACCTACTGTTTTTGCAATCTTAATCTTACTTGATAATTGTATGGGAAATATTTTCTATGCGATTATAATTAGTTGAAATAAAGTTATTTCATTATTTCAACATTAGAAACAAAATTAATCGAAAAGTACGATTAATCGTTTAATATCTTCCAATTAATTGCAAATTTTTTTTGTTCTTGCAACTAAACATTTGATACATTAATCGGGTAAGAAATATGTTCTTGGCATCCTTACCTTTTATCCAGTTTACTTCTACATTTCGTTAATTTACATAATTTCTTGCGTTTTCAATGTTAACACCCACAGGTTCAAAAGTTTTTGATAAAATCGCTTATCGAAGATTTTCTAGATTCGCATTCGAATATGGTATAATTTAATCGTTGAAACTGAAATGGTGATTCTTGTTATCATATGTATATTTCGATTTTTCGTTTACCAGCTATCCAAATAACGAAGCTTGTATCTATATATAACCTAGATAGAAGTCAGATTGGGGAAAGTTAGGTTTTCTCAAGTGAAGTTGGGATTACTTACCAAAGTAACAGCACCATGCTTTAAGTTGTTCTTGTTATATTTATAGCAGACGCAAGGCAATAACATAATACCTTGGATTTTGTTTTTTTTCGTTCTCAAGATAGTCGAGTCTACGTAACCGAAACGGACCCGGATTTTTATCCGGCCATGTATAGTCAATTCGGCAGATTTCTGCCGCTGCAACAACAACAATCTATAAAAGTTCTAAGTTTCTGCGTTTGATTCCAGAGTATGAATAACAGTTCGATAATTCAGGAGTGTAAAGATGACCTAGTCGTATTTCTTACACCATCTAAAAAAGATTTTCTGCTTGTTTTATCTTGTTAAACAAAGAATAACCTTAAGTTATACGAAATACAATATAAAACTAGATTATTTACTTTTACTTTTCGAGTTTATAATAAAATAAAGTTATTTTTTACAGTGTTGAATTTAAAAACATAACCTTAAAGTCAACTACACATGCTAACAACAGTATGAATCAAGGCATATAATACAAATGTCTCTATAAATACGTAAATATTTATATATAACTGTAGTTACAGCTGTAACAATAGAAATAATTACATAAAAAATACTAAAAATATTCATGTTTTTTGTTCAAAAAACAAGCAACGACATAGGTACGCAGTAAATAAGCTAAATCAATTTTCAACACTAAATGTAATGCTTAAATGTAGAAGAGAATATTGGAAAAGTGCAGCCAGGTGAGAATAGAACAACAAGAAAAATACATACTCCTAAAATACTATGTGGAACTTAACAACAATACACACACACACGCGCTGTACAGTTAGATAAAATGGGATGTGTGCAACAATAACGGTTTCAAGTAGCCATTACGTAGTTGTTGTTATTGCAACATTAGGTTTTCACCTTTCTCTTTATTGTCGTACGTGTCAAGGAGCGTTTATCCGTACGTATTGTCGTCGCCGCCGCCGTCGTCGACTGCGTGCGCACACTTCGGCTGCGGCTCGAAGGACCGTCTGTGCTGCTGCGCATTGTTGTTGTTGTCGAGCTGCGCTGCTCCTTGTAGATACACATCAGCTCATCAGCACCATCTGGACAGTCAATTTTCTGCAAATACAATCAACACTTTACCAAGCACTTCACAGTGCATCAGCGTGGCATAAGCTCACCTTGTCGCAGAGTTGATTGACTGTGATGCACTCGCCGCTCACACAGCGCAATTGATGGGGCGCACAAGTATTTGCTGGTTTTTTGCGCTTGCTGTCGTCGTTATCTTTGTCGTCTGCGGATGTGTTGGCCGGTTCGGTAGTGATGCCGATGCGCATTGAGGCTGCCGGTTGCAGGGGTGTGGTGGCACCAAAGGATACTTTATTGCCGCCACTGATCAAGCTATTATTGTTGCGATTTGTTGTGGCGAGGCGTGAGGTGGTGGCAGCCGAGGAGTACTTGAATTTATTCTCCGTGTCGCTGGTCATCATGATTTCCTTGCTGTCACGGAAGTTTACTGCAAATATATTTATATATGTACATTTGTGAGATAATGAACAAAAGAGAGTGGGAGTTAGAGGCAAGAACTCACCGAAACCTTTGGGTCCATCGCCGGGCACACTGTTTGTCACCTCTTCCGTAGATATGCCGCTTGTGCGATTGGTGATTTCATGCACTTGAAACTTCGTGCCGTTCTCGTCATCGGTGGCCGCCGTGATGTAGGTATATAAACCTTCATTAGTTTGATTGGGCGATAGGAAGCTAGCGTATGAGAATATACGTGGAAAAGTATTTAAGGCGGCTTCATCGAAAGTGACCGCTGTTTCATCGCCGGAACCATACTCATCACATTCCTCCTCATCGGAACCATCGAAACAGTCGTATTTCAAATCACAGCGCACCGACTCGGGCACACACTTCTCATTAGAGCGGCAGCGGAACTCATCCTGATGATCGCAAATCAAACAGCTCTCTTCATCCTCACCAGCGGCGCAATCCTTGATGTTGTCACACTGCCACTGCTGCGGTATGCAGGTGCGGTCATAGCAGGCGAACTCATTGTCGTAACAGTAGTCGCGTCTTCTCGTGGGATCCTCACATTTGTGCGGATCATTGGAGTCGGGATAGATATTACAGTCAAACAGTTCGTTTAGCGCGTCCCAGTTGGCTATGACAATGGAGCATGCTTCAAGTACGGCTTTAAGACAAGAAAGAAAGTAGCAACTATAAATTCTATTTTTAATAGCCTTTTGGTGTTAATTACCTTTGCAAATTCTCCGACAAGGTGGCAATATACCAATATGTGAAGGTCTACATTCCGGTTCTAGTGTGACGCAAATGAACTCGAGCGCACGTGTTGAACAGTTCGAATGAACTAGTTGCTGAAAAGCTTGTTGATCGTTAAGCTGTAATTTTGTTGTCGAATTGTATGTTAAATCATAGTCCAGCACACCCTGACACATCGGCAGCGTGGTTGAGTAACAGCCGTTATCTTGTGCGGTGGTGCGAAAACCTGATGACATGGCATGTGTGGGCTTAGACTTTGCAAGCGGTGGTATCGTGGGTGATACTTTAGCCAAAGTCTTGGTTGTTGGGGTAAAGGGTTGATCTGGTGAAAGACCCTGTTGGAAAAAGAATGAGACTGTGTAAATAAAAGGAAGTATTTGTAGACAACTTCAGTTTTTATTAATTAATAGATGTCTTTACTTGGAGGTAACATTTGAAAAGCACCTTTTCCAGCTAGATTCACTTCTCACAAAGATTATTTCAAGCCAAACTGTCGTATGTGGACATACAATTATAACTAATATGTTATGCAAAAGAAAATGATTTGTCCCTAGCATAGCCTCGATACTCGGTAGCTTTCACTGTAACTACAATATTTATACATCTTCGATTCTTAGGCCTTAACCTGTTATTTCATGAATGAGCTGATTTTAGTGCCAGGTCATAACAGAATCGTTAGAAACTATGAGGCGGATGAGTTTGCAAGGACGGATATAGTCCTATTGATTTATTCAGACTTGAAAGAAAGAATATAGTCGTTCCGATTTTTTCAGACTGGGGACGCCTTGGAGTTCCGACGGCTTTTTTAAGTCTAGTACTAGATGGACCGGCCTCACGTAAGTCCGGTGATTCCTGGTCGAGAACTGTGACATGCGCGACTGCGACATGATTCTGCACAATGGAACCCGATAGAGCAGTAGGGAACTATGAGGCCGATGAGCTTGCAAGAAAGGATATACTCCTTCCGATTTAATAAGACTGCGAACGACCCGGAATACCGTCGGCTTCTTGAATGCTATTATTGGACGGATCGGCCTCACGTGAGTCTGGCGCTCCCTAATCAAAAACTATCGCTTGAATAGATGCGAGTTTACTCAGAAGACAATTGTAGAAGTTTGATGGAGGAAGCAAATATCTCGATATTTTCTTCTCAGATGTCGTACCTTAACTGAATCGGACGAATTGATGAATTTCAACTCTTCAAACGGAAACTTCGTGAATTCCGTTCGTGTCTGTACCTCGATCTAACCTTTTCTAATACGAACAAAATCTCAGTCCTATAGCACATGCATTAAGAAAGAACATGAATGTCCACAGACTCAGGACGCATTAGTCCAAAAGCGATTACAATTATGAATTACTACTTACATTATTAAAAAGCCTCAAAATGCGGTGACCCTCTTCGATGGGCACACCAAAGCTGTTCTGATGACCATTAAAACCGCTGTAATGCAGCACGTTAGTGGGTATCAGAGCCGCTTCAGCGCTGGCATATGTCGTGGTTTCGGACATTGTCTCATCTCTGTCCTTATCAACAGCCACTTTGGTGTGCTGCTTCTTGTCGCCGGTGACAACACCTTTCGAAGGCACCACATACTTGAATGTTGTGAGTTGCTGCTGCTTGGGCGGTGGTTGACGCGCTTGAGTGCTAATTGCACGTAAAATCGTCGATTCCTGTAGGTGTTGCCGATTGTGGTCTGTGGTTATAGCTACATTTGAATTGGTGGTGCTGATTGCCGAAGTACTTGTTGTGGTTGCAATGCTTTCATCAACACGTTGCCACACGTCCAACGTGTTTGCAACAAAGTTGATGAGCTGCGCTTCATTATCGGCTAACTGCGCCTCCTTGCTAACTTCCTGCCGTCGTCGCTGGTAACGCTCTCGCGCCACACTCACATCGTGCAGCCAAATGCAATAGGTGATGATACCGAAGAATAGCAATGTGCTCGCCACAAATATAATGGGCCAGCGTAGATATTTCCAACGACCGAAGCGCTGTAGATATGTGCGCAGCACCGGCAGCGGGGGTGGCTGTTTCACGCTCATCGCATCTTGTGTGTCCAGATAGTAGTTGCCGGTGAGTGGATACTTGTAGCGGCGCATTTGCAATTCGGCCAGATTTTCCGGACTACTGATCATACTAATGCGATATTTGCGGTGGCCGTTGTCCGACGTTACCGCTGCATCCCGGCCATGTGAGGTTTGTCTAATGCTGTCATTCAAATCGCTGTTCGTTTGCCGTTTGTCATTGTTGTTGCCACCCCAACTGCTGCGCAGCGTGGAAGCTCGTGAGTAGCCATAATTTGCATTCAGGTCGCTGTTGGCATGCAGACTGCTATTATTATTATTGCTGCTGTTATTGTTGTTGCCATTACTAGTGGTGTTGTGCTGGTGTTCATTAGTGGTCACTGTTTGTATGCTGATATTCAGGCCGTGTGGATATTTGGTCGCTTGCCGACGCAGACCCTCAGCCGTGCGTCCACTCGTATGCCCAAATTTCGCTGATTCTAGTTTTTTGCTCGGCCCCTCACTGTTGCCGTGGGCATCGTGTCGATTTTTTCTGCTGCTGGCCATGTAATTGTTTGTTTTGCCAGTCTCGGCCATATTTATGGCCATTGCAGAAGCGTTGCCATCACATTCAATGGCATCGCGACCGCCAGTCGCGCTAGCCATTATGCCTTCAACTATTCACCTGTTGCTTGCTGTGCTTTTGAAGTTTCGCCGGTGCTAATCGATTTCGCAAAGTTAAATCAGCGATCTGCCGGTGCTTTGCCACACATCCAAACACACACACACACACACACACACACGCGTGCGCACGAAGTCACCAAGAATGAAAATGTCAATTGCACTTCGGGTGAGAAAGAGTAGCAGTTGCAGTCTAGTCAAATGAAGCCACGGCGCGCTTAGCCATGAGCGCACTTATAGGCACGGCTGTGTTAGCGGGAACTGCTGGCTGCTTGCACTTTGATTTCGATTACGTAAGCGAACGCATCTTTTGCACACCAACCAATCAGCTAGACGGTGCGGCTTGGGTATCGGCTCGTTATTTATTGGTGTTCGGCGTAGTTCTGCAGCAGCTAAGATCTCGATTGCAGCTCATTGCTAGCTTTAACCACGCTATTTACTCATTTTATCCACATTTATTATGGGTTTGGTGATCTGCCAGTGCTTTCGAGGGGTGCGTTGCAGTGATAATGGTGTGGCATTAAAGTGTTAGTGGCTCACGTTGCTGTAGAATAGAAAAAAAGGTAAAGCAAACAATAAGACGTTGATTAGATGAAAATGGAAAGTATTAAAAAGTGATAAAACTACAATACTTTTTTTTAATTTACTCAATAAAGTCATGAAAAATCGTAATTTTTAATTGCATATCTCCCATTAACAATGTTTATTTTAAGCTACAGGGTCGGCACCTTGATTGAATCTCATTTCGAAGAATACCGTGAACAAAAGATTATTTGTAATACCTAAAACCAGAAATTAGCGGATCACAAATCTCTCGATTTCATTGAAATTTGAAGAGAAGTTTTGCTTTTACTTGGCCGCACCGCGTGTGATCCTATTGAACAGTGGCCAACAATTGTTGTGATTTACGTGAGTACCTGATGACTACGGCCTTACCTCACGGTGCTTTCTAGAAGCACATAGATAAATACAATGTGTTGATCAGAGCCCCAAAGTATAAATGCATTTTCCACGTACATATATTTTGGTTCCAATTGGTTCAGGTGGTTAGGGACACCTTAGCCGCCTTGGTCGGGTACGAGGCCGATCTAAAACTTCTGCCGTACTTTGGGTCCGGCATCCGGCCGCAATGCGACTCCACATTGGATTGAATTTTTCAATCCTACCTGCCTTTAGGTTTCAACCACAGCCACCACGAATCTCCACAAAGGGCCAAACCCAATGCACAGATTGGAGTAAACTCCAAGGGCTAACTGCTCCCCGTGGTACCAGGTTAAAGTTTCTGGTAAGACCTCAGTCCCTGAGTCCCCAAAACTCAATGACTGGTGACATTTTTCGTTTGAACAACAAATGTCTTTATATCAGGAATAAATATAAAGCCTATAGTATCATATCAAACTGCGTATTATAGCACTATTTCTGACATAGACTATGCTGACATTCCAAGGCAAGCTCAGAAAGAAAGACATAGTGCATATGGATTTTAGTCGCCACTTACGACTGGCATGCCCTACTACGGGTAAATTCTAACCCCTACCCGCAAGGGGATGAACAGTGGCCAGTCAGAACCCCTAAAATTGCAGCGAATATTCACTTTGCTAAGAGCTAGTAGGAGAACCTCTTACGAACAAGTTCTAGTTGGTGACCAGCGCTTGCTGAGCTCGCTGGAGGTCCAAATATCAAACGATAGAATGGACGGAAGAAAAAATTGGAAAACCGACTCTCTTCTTTTTGAATGAAATTGAGGAAAGACTACCCTTTCCATACAAGACTTTACATATATAGATAAAATCGCGTGAATATTTCTGCTAGCTTCCATGTACGAGCCGTAATATAAGGAATCGTATGTAATATAAGGATTCTCAAACATCTGGTTGACTTTATACCGTTAATATTGTTAATTTTGTGTATAAACCACTTCTTCTGGTAATAATATTTTGCGATGTCGAAAAAGGATAAAATATACCAAAAATAGGCATTACAAACTTCTTTATGTCGTACTATCGGCCAATTTGAGATGTTTCCTTATAAAACCCATAGAGATTACTTTTCTGGTGAAAATACATATATCGTGATAACAAAAATTGCCTACATCACGTATATACTATACACATCTCCCATACACCTAATACAAGAACTTCAGCTTCCGATTGACAAGTGTCTTTCAGAAGTGGTAAGAGCTTAAATTTTTCAAAAGTCTCGTTTAAGAATTTGAAACGAGCTAGAAGTATTCTGTGTTTGGAAGGCATTGTTCCAGTATCAGCATATCACAGATATACCATATGCGGGAAATCATATGGATCATCCTGACTAACTTCGCCTATAAAACTGTGAGTCGAGCCAGCCATTTTTAAGGCGAATTTTAAAAATCTGAATAATCGGTTGTATATACATATATGTGATATAGTTGTCCGTACTGGCCAATTCCGACAAATGATGAATAGAATATCCAAATGCGCTTAAGTAGGTATTAAATTCCATTAAAATATCTCAAACACTGACAAAGAAATTCGTATAGTCCCTAAACAACTTTGCCTTAAAATCGATGGCTCAAAAAAAGTTTAAGAAAATTTTAATGGTTCTCACATTCGTTCCACTGTAAGTCCGACGATGTCGGTTCAATCGCGTCAAGGTAGATATCAAACAATATGTAAGATATTTAAGCAAAATTAAATGGAGAAGACGTTTATGTAAGGCCGAAAATGTAAGAAATGGGTATACAAATTACTCCAACATATAATGATTCGCGTTATGCTGACAGATTTATGTAAAATATGTCGATCATTGTGTGAGCTTATTCATAAAACTGCTCGGAAATGTGTTATCAAATATAGTTGGGTAATGTCAAGGACTAATGCCATCAATCCATACCTTCCTTAAGCCTCAGTATGCTTTATATAGTGATATCTGACTTTCCATCTGTCTTTAAACCGTTGGACCAACATATAAGAGGTCAATTGAAAATACCTCGTTGAACCATAGTAAAACATATTTTTTTACAAAATTATTTTTTTTTATTCAACATAGCTCACTTCAATTGTGGCACACTAATTATAGCGACCCTCCAACGTTCCGATAGCATTTTTGTAGAACGATTTATCCTTTGCCTCAAAATAGGCTACTGTTTCGACGATCACCTTTTATTTCGACGAAAATTTATCTGAGGATATTAAATAGTCGCTGGAGGTCAGATCTGGAAAATACGGTAGATTCATGGATTTTGCTACCATTTCCACTGACTTGTGCCACAGTGCATTGTTTTGGTGAATCAGTCATTTTTTTTCTTCAAATGCGGCTACTTTTAGGTGATTTCGTTCTTCAAACGGCCAACCGACTTTTGCATTTTCCACGTTTTGAAGTGGGTTCATCCTGTGCAGTCCACTCGGATGACTGCCGATTGGACTTCGGAGTCAACTGATGGAGCTATTTTCCATCCATTATCAAATATTGACGCAAAGACGCGTTTTTATTATACTTGAACATCTCCAGCGCCTGACATCTCCAACAATTTCACTTTATAGTCATACAAATCCTTTTGTGGACTTTTTTTTTGATGTTTTGGTCGGTAACAATCGCTTTTGGGCGTCAACTGTGTTCACATCTAACCTAAGTATACCCATCAGCCAACAGATTTGGCTCCGTTTAATTTTTTCTTGTTCCTCAAACTGAAATTGCCGCTCGGTGGAGCCCATTTTCAATCGATCGAAAAGATAAAACAAAATTCCATGAAGTAGCTGAAGGCCATCTCAAAATGTGCCTATGAAAAGTGTTTCGTGGATTGAGAGAATCGTTTTATTTACAATTTCAGAGTATTTGTTGGTATGCAATTTTGTATAAATATATTGCTTATTGTCCTACTCTTTGTCAGTATAAGAAGGTTTTCTTTAATTGCTGTGATCTTTGTGTGGAGATCTTGACGGTAGGCGATTCTAGGACCCAATTTTACTGAAAAGACAGCATCTCCTACCCGAATATCCAGTTTGGACCCAAGCGTAATTATGCTTATCGCTGTTTCCCTGTCCATTTCCATACGATTTCGAAATCCGTATACTCTATACTCATATGTATATTCATTTAATTTGTAAAAATCGTTACTACCTACTATGTAAGTATATACTTGTATATTCATATGTAACATGTAATCGAACCGTTGACCATATATCGCAGTTCTCGCTAGTATTTGTTGAAAAGACCTGCCGAAAAGCATTGCCACCACCTCTGCATCAACACAGAGCCCACATACATGCAAATATGTATGTACATATATACCACGACAAATATTTACCCAAACCCTCAACCGTGTACTTCAGCCGGTTACTTTGTCAGACACTTCCATAATAAACAAATCGTCGGAATAAATCGAATCACAATTTCATAGACGAAACGAAATGAGAAGTCAAGTAAAAGGGTCAACCACCAGCCAATTTGGCAGCTAAGCGGCACGGCTGCCAACAATTCCAACAATAGCAACAACGACAGCAATATGTAAAGATTTTATTCGCATACATACATACACAAGCACATACGGATGTACGAAGTACCGAGTGACTACCGCAACCACAGAGCTGTTGACCAGGACAATTGACTTCTTTGCAGCATCATTCATACACACAAACATAGTACATAGGTGCACATGTACATATATACATACATAATCATATATAATTGTATATGTATGTATATATGTAAAGACACAAGTGTTTGCATAGCAAACTAACAATTTTGCAGCTTTTGCAGACGGACAAATCTTCATGGCGAATTCGTGGGTTTTTTTCTGCTTGGCCAATAACTTGGACCAGCATTCGCTCTCGTTGATGGTGGGAACTGTAGGTTTGTTTTGTGTTGTTTTTTTTTTGTTTTTGGTTTTTGGATGATGCAGACAGCGATTCGCCGCAAGCAGTGCTTGTTGTTGCGATTGATGGTCGTGACGGATGCGGTGGTGTTGTCTGCAGCACCGAGCTGATGGAGGCACAAATAGTCAAATAGTTTGACAACCGAGCAGATTTTTATTTGAGATTTTATTTGTTTCATTTTTGTTGTTTCTATTTTCATACTTCTTAGTTATAAGGCAATGAGGAGTTCCAAACCAAAAATTATATCTGCTTGTTGTTGTTGTGCAGTTAACGATGCTTTTGGTGTTTCGTAAGTTGTAATAAAATTGGTTTTTGATAACATTTTGAAATATTCGATAATAAAATTAAAAAAAACAAAGAAAACAACAAAAACAAATACTAACATCGTGAATTTCAGGCAGACATGCTCGTTATTTTGGTGAATAATTGGTTTTTAAAGCTTTTATACGAGCATGTATGTAAGTATATATGTATATGTTTTTGTGCGAAGCGAAACTTAATATGTCGAAGGTGCGCCTAGTGGCAGCATGTGGCCATATGACAAGCATAACGGTATTACATACATATATTACAATAGAAAGGATCTCTAGACTTTAAAGTTTGAAGCGCTAATATTTCATATTGAAAGTAATATGCAAAGAAATAAGGAAGGACTAAGAACGGGTGTAACCGGACATTTCATTCTCTTCAGCGTTCGGAAATTAGTGGTTCATTGCATTTTTGGCTTTAAATTCGGTCACAATCATTGTTCGATGCGATGCTGCATTATAAAGTGTTAAATCCTTGAGTTGCTCTTTCAAATTCATGATGCACCAAACCGCGAATATCGAAAAAAAGACAATCAGCATTAACTTGATTTTTGAGCGGCTTTGGCGTGGTTTTTTTTATTTCGGATCGTTTTATTCCCTCCATTCCAATGATTGTTGACTTCTTTTGTATATCAAACTCATAAACCCGTGTCCCGTAGACAGTTATAATGCTCTCCATGGTAGTTTCATAATGGTACTCTTAAAGACCTAAGTGTGCCCCACTTTACTCAACTAGCTACTGCCAGAATCATGCTTATAGGTTCTAAATTAGTCTTCAGGTGATATCGGAGGTAGATTGTGTAAGGTTTCGAAAATGTATTAGAAATATTGTAATGTAGAAGGGGCACAAATTTCCATACATTCGGAATTGATAACTGTAACTACTTACATTTGGGTGAGACGGGCTACGAAGTTTTTGCAAAAACAATTCGAACAAAGTCCGGCAAAGCAATGACTCTTTCTTTGTACATAGTCTTTGAAAATTTAGTTTTTGACAGCGACTCGATGTGTTTTGAACCAGTTAAGGACGTGGCATTGCAGTATATTTCATTAAAGCGGTCAGTAGGGTAATCTGACCCATTTTTTTGACATTTTTTTCATATAAATTTTTATTCTACAATGGAATTTTTTTCACATATCATGAGATATACTCGTACGAGTATCGTGGAGTGTTTAAACAAATTTTTTCAGATTTTTTTGATGCCATCTGTCGGAGAAATGGCTGGGTGAATGAGATAAACACAAAACCCCAATTTATTCTTAAAAATTACGTGAATGGTTATCGTCCTTAGTAGAATCATAAAAAATTTGATAAATAAAAACATGGTGAACATTAAAAAAAAAAACTAAGCAAATCGGTTTAGTAGTTCGACCGGAATCATGTCCGCCAGTTTAAAAAAGTGTCTTTTGAGAAAAACGCGTTTAAAGTTTGAGGTGTGCACTCCGAGCACTCCGAACGTCGAGCGGTATTATTATTTTTGGGCCTTTTTCGAAATCTTCCAAGGGTAAAGTGGGTTTCTAAATTAATTCTAAGGGTATAAGGGAACAGAAAATGCAAAAAGAAAATCGAAAAAAGATTACTCTACTGAGCCCTAAACAACTGTCAAGCCATCATAGCATCAACTTGTGCTGTAGTTTGCAACAGTGTCACAATAATAACTGATCACAAATAGATGACGTAATTAAACCAATGAGTACTTCATTGAAAATCTTCTCAACTTCAATTCAAACAAAAAAAAAAAAACTACTAATCGTTTCTGATTTTAAGTTTCTTCTTAGTTATATGAGAAAGACATCATTATCTAAGTAACAGTATCCAAGTTGTTTCTAAAATATTTAAGTTCTAATTTTCGTAAACGCTTGTTGGCATATGTAGACCATAAACTTGACGTAGTCTGACAGGAAATAATCTAACGGCGTCAAATCGCACAACTAAGGCGGCCAATTGACTGAACTTGATTTACAATAAATCGATTGAGGCATTCGCTGTGTGGCTTGCGGCGCCGTTCTGTTGGATGTCCTAGTTCATATCACCGAATTTGAGCCAAAAAAATTGGGTTATCAGTGAGCGGTAGCGATTCCCATTCACAGTAACATACCCGTCACGGAAGAAGTACGGCCCAATGACGCCGGAGGTCCATAAATCGCACCAAACCGTAATTTTTTCGGGTTGCAATGGTGACTTATGGACTACGTGTGGATTTGCTGCCTGTTTAATAACTCATATTTTGCTTATTGACGAAGCCGTATAGTTTTCAAGGTGTTGCTCAGTCCAATTAACGAGGATACGACGCTTCTGTCGGTCAAGCGGCTTTAGTTCTTGCGTCAATTTGATCTTTTAAAGATGTAGGCCAAGAAGAATTGGCACTGGAAAGAAAATCCCGTGACGTTTGATTATTTGGTGGACCAGTCGTACTACACAATATATCACAATGTTGGTTGATCGCTATAAGCGGTGCAATGCTCACGGTGGCTCCATAGTTATTAGAATTTTGTTAAGAATAAATTAAAAAAAGTATTAACACATTCTTAAAAGTTGAACAGTCCGATGGAATTCTAAAAATATAACAACTTTGCTCAGTCTCGACTTGTCTCAGCTTTTGCTAAGCCTGCTGAGTTTCGACATGGCAGCTGTATTAAAATACCTCAGTATGCCATCGACCTTCATGCAGCATTTAGATTCAAAACTAATTTCACTCAATAATTATATTTTAATTATTATATAGCATAGTATGTGTATACATACATACATAAAAATATATACTCATACACACTTATGATTTATTACTCGCTCTTGTCTAATAATTTTGTTTAATTTATCATTAGTAGTGTTTAAATTGTCGTGTTTCGAACCTTTTGAATGCGAGTACTCGTATTGGATTTCGTTGCAGCAAACGAAGCGTTGCATGATTTCAATATGTGGCAAGAAAAAAAATCGGCGATTTTCTACAATCATAAAGCAAGCAATTAAAAGTTGTAAAAAGATTTCTTCATATGGTCAGCAGTTGGCAAACGGACGAGCAAACTGTTTGTGCGAACATTTGTGCGCGTTTGCATTAGAATGCAAGTATATTATGTATTTAAGTGCATATGTATTTATATACATATATGCTCGTAAGTACTTCTACATGCTTCGCGCTGTTATTAATAATTATTGTATATAATATATTTTCTACTATATGTAATACCCCAAGTAGCAGCTCAAGTGAATGCATTGATTTACGGCTTGATCCGATTTAAATGATCAGCGCTGGAGCCGCCAATGACGACAACGGCGGCGGGTGGATTATGCTATTTATTACCTAATGCCAAACGCTTATATATATACATATGTATATGCATATTTACACACATTCATACATATATATACATATACATATACATATATAGTACGTCTATACATTTCAGCTATTTTTCGCGTCGATTTTGCTGCATAGCTCACCTTTGGCGCTGTGACTTGACTTATTCACAAGCCTTTTATTGGCAAACGAGCAGCTTAAATTTCGATTTCATTTTATTAGATCTTTGTTAAAGTACTTTATTATAGCTTTATGTATATGTAGTTTTGTGTGTACGAATGTGTGTGGGCATTATGAGCGCTCATATGCGCTTAATAGTTTACAATGACTTGGTGCCTTGCCTATTTGCTTGCTTGCCTATTTTTTTCAAAATTTTCATGTCGTACTATTTGTTGTTGTTGTTTTTATTATTAAACTCAGTGGCGGTGGAGTATGAGTCAATGAATGGTTGTGGTTGGAATTGGTGTCGCGCAAAATAAGATACGTTAATATGGAATTTGTAATTTTTTCTAAAAAAAAATATTTTATAAATATATTTTATAAAATAATGGCAATAATGAAAAAAAATATTTTATGAAATATTTTTATAAAATATATTTATAAAATTAATATGGAATCTGTAATTTTTCTAAAAAATATTTTTATAAAATTAATATGGAAATTAATATGGAATTTGTAATTTTTATAAATATATTATTAAATTATATATGTATATTAATATGGAATTTGTAATTTTTATTTTATAAAATATATTTATAAAATATTTTTTGAAAAAATTACAAATTCCATATTAATTTTATAAATATATTTTATAAAATATTTTTTTCATTATTGCCATTTGTTTTTAATAGTTTTTAGTTATTTATTTTTTTTTAGTTTATTTCTTAATTTTATATTATTTTTTTAATTTTATTTATAATATTTTATAAATTTAAAATTATTTAAATTAAATATTGTTAAATAGTTTTGGAATTAAAAATTTATTTTTAATTATTTTTACATATTTTTCAATTTCATTTAATTTTCTAACTTGTTTTAATTAAAAATAATTTTTATGTTTATTTTTTAATTTTTTTTATGATTCTTTAAATATTTTTTGCATTTAAATAATATTTTTTTCTTATTTCTTAATTTTTTATTTGTTTACATTATTTTATAGTAGCGTAATGATTTTTTTTTAATCTATTATTTTCTTTTTTATTTTTTAATTTCCTTAAACTTTATATTTTAATTATTAATTTTAATAACTTTAAATTTATTAAATTTTTTCAGTTTGTCAAATATTTTTGTTTTCAAATTTTTTTTAAATTTTTTATATGTTTATTAATTTTTTAACTTATTCTAATATTTTTTTAAAATAAATCTTTATTTGTATTTTAAATTTGTTTAAAATATGTTTTAATGTAAAGAATTTATATTTAATGTAAAGAGTTTTTATTTTTAAAAATGTTTCTTTAAACATTTTTTGCATTTAAGTATTCATTTCAATTATTATTTCTTAATTATTTATTTATTTATTTTTGTTTTTAAACTGGTGTAATGATTTCGTTTTTTAATTTATTTATTAATTTAAAACTTTTTACTTTTTCAATTTCTTTGTACTTTATTTATAAAATTCAATAATTTAAAATTTTTTATTTTTTTTAATTTTGTTAAATTATTTTGCATTTAAAATTTTATTTTTATTTTAAACTTTCTAAAATGTTTTCATTAATTATTTAATTCGTTACAATTTTTTAGCCTTTTTGCGATTAAAACTTAAGTTTTATTATTACTTTAAAAAATTTATGTTCTTTAAATATTTTTTGAATTTAAAAATAAATTCCTTAAATTTGTATGTATTTTTTTAATATTTGTTCTACTGTTTTTTTTAATTTACTAATGAATGTAATATTTTTTAATTATTTTATTTATAATTTTTTATATAATTAAAAATTGCTCTTCCGATTTAAGTATTTAATTTTTTCAACTATTTTTGCAATTAAAAAATTTTCTGAAATGTTTTTATTAATTTATTAATTTGTCTTATTGTTTTAAGTTCGAAATTAATTTTAAATTTTATTTTGTTATTTTTACTCTTTCTCTAAATATTTTATATTAATAATTTATAATTTTTTAATAACTTTTAATTTAATTTAAAATTTTTATAATTGAAATATTCTTTAAATTTTTGAATTTTTGTTAACTATTTTTGCAATTAAAAATTTATTTTTATTGAACATTAATTGTTAATTTGTCTTATTATTTATTTTTAATTTTTTATATTTTTTATATTAAAAAAATTAAAAGTTTTAGTTTTTTGTTTTGTTTTAATATATGTACATATGTATGTTCAATTAATTATTTTTTAATTTACTAATTAAAGTAAATTTTTTTAGTTTTTTTAATTTTTTTATAATTTTTAATCATTTAAAAATTCCTAAACTTTTTAATTGTGTTAAATATTTTTGCTAATAAAAAAATATTTTTAATTTTAATTTTTTTATTTAATTTTAATATTTTGCATTTAAAAATTAATTTTTATTTTTGTTTTTTAATTTTACTCTCTTTAATTTTTTTTTATTAATTTTAATGTTTATTCAATTACTTCGTCTTTGACTTCCTTATTAATGTAATATTTTGAAGTTTTTAATTACTTTTATTTTTAGTTATAGTGCTTATTAGTTTTTAAAATTTTTTAACTGTATTAAATATTTTTGTTAGTAAAAATCAATTGTTATTTAAAAATTTTAAACTGTTTCTATTTATTTTATAATTGAATTTTTAGTACTTTTGAGATTAAAAACAATTTTTTTATTTTTAGTATTGTTTTTTGTTGTTTTTTTTTAATTCATTTTTATTATTCAATTGTTTTTTTTACATTTTTTTCTAATGACATTCTTGCAGCATACACTATGTCTACACAATTCAAACCGAATTCCTTGCGCAGCGTTGAACTTACTCACATACGTGCTTTTATACATATACATACATACATATGTATATATGTACATATTTACCACACTTTTTTGCTCACCTGCAATTTTTCCACCACTTAATGAATGCAAATTTTAATTGTTTTCCCATTGAAAGTCTCTGCAGGTTATTGCTGTTGTTGCGGCAGCGAAGCACGGCTTTTTAGGGTCTCACACTTGTTTGGCTTATTTTCACATTTTCGTTATGAATGAGTTTACATTGCTGAATCGTAGCGTGGGTACTTTGATTTTTTATAATCTCTTGTAATTTTTTTGATGTTGTTTTTTTAGTGAGCCCCTGCTAACTAACGGCAGTTTTTATATCTTTATTTTTATTGTTTCTCCACAGATTATTGCGAATTAAGCAACACACTGCACACTTGCTTCAATTAATTAATTTCTAAATCACATTTGATTATTTTTTAAATTTTTCAATTAAAATTTTATAAATTCCACTTTAGTTCACTAACACCTTGTACAAATATTTTCTATGTAAAACCGTTGCGTTTGCGCGCTGCGCCTGCAAAACCGCGACTAAACCCATAAGCGCCAAGCCAAACAAATTTGACTGAAGTGGAGGCATGAATATCTCACCGCATTTTTGTGGCGTTCTTCTGAGCAAATTGCAGACTCACATACACACACACATGTGCTGTTGTTTGGTAGCAGGTTCACATAACTGATTGCTCTGCAGCTATTTTTTACTATTTTCTACGTGTGTATATTTACAATATCCGCACTACAACTTCACTTTTAACAGCGGCTTCAACTTTGCCTTCAGCCAGACTTACGCTTTGCACACACTACACACAGCCGACGGAGCGAGCGCGCGGTCGTCAGTCGTCGAACCGTTCAAGTCGAGTCTCAGCAGTCAGCTGCAGCACTGACTGAGCTGAGCTTCAATTTCGATTTCAGTTTGAGTTTTAATCTTGACTTCGATTTTATTCGGTTTGGCTTTCAGTTTCGTTTTCATTCTTTACAAAGTGCAGAGATGCTTGTGGCAAAAGAGAGAAAAGATGTGTGCATCGATTAATACCATTCACGAGATTTTTGTACAACATGAATATTTATAGATAATACGACAGATTTCTAAGCGTATGAAAGGCCCTCTAGTCTCTACATATTGCTAGGGTTTGGATCGTTCTTAAACGTTTGGTTTCTTTAGTATTTTAAAAGCGTGGTTTCGGCACGATATTGGTTGAATATTTGGCGAAAAACTCACGAAGAATCAATGCAGAATGTGGCGGCGCATTATCACGGTGCCAACACCAAGAGTTGTCGGACCATAATTCCGTCCTCATTTTACAAATAGCGGATAATACTCAAATAGTATTCCTTATTGACAGTTTGGCCGGTCAGAAGAAATTCAGAGTACACCACACCTCGATAATCGAAGAAACCTGTCAACATAGCCTTGAACGGGTAGTACTATTGAGCGCACATAAACCCTGCTCCGAAGCTGGAATGTTCCCTGAACCCTGGAAAAAGCAACAACTGGTGCTAATTAGTCAATTAGTTAAAAGGAGATCCCAACTAGGCATCAGCATACCGTCCAGTATGCATGCTTGAAATACTAGCTTGAAAACTCTGTGAGAGGCTACTTAAAACCGGACTCGGATCGGCTATCAATGAAACTGGAGGACTCTCCCCTAGACAATACGACTTTAAACCCACCAGATCGGCTCTAGAAGCTGCTTCATTGAAAGAGTAGAAATCGCATAGCGTAGATGGCTTAAATACAATAGAATAGCGTTGCTGGCGACTTTAGATGTTCGAAACGCTTTCAACAGTGCTAAGTGGGTGGATATGATTGACGCTCTCGTAAAAACCTTTAAAATAAAATAAGAACTACGGAGCTACCTTAACAACAGAAAACTGCTGTACAAAACTAGAGAGGTATCACGACGTGGGACGAGCTATGCTTGAGTCCGTATCATTACCTAATTAAGCTTTATTCGAACTTCTTTTGTGTCTCTTGCTATAATTTCGTCGCTGCAATGTCGTCCGTGTAGCCAATTAAGTACAATTCGGATAATATTTTGAGTTTTAGTATAGTGTCGTAGTTGCTGTTCCACAAGTCTGGGCCTAAAATGGATTCTTGTTCTGCTCCTGACGTGACCCCTATCTGTAAACTCCAACTCGCTACGGAACAAACAGAGCTATTACTGCTAACATATAAGCACATACCTATCGAAATAAGTATGCAAACGACTACAGATATTCTTAAGACACTAAAAGCAGTAAGCTACTTAGGCGTAAGACTGGACTCCAGACTAGCCTACTGGGTAGAAATCCATCACGTCGGAGGAAAGGCAGCGAAAATCACCTCCCAACTTGCTGTGATGACAGCACTGATGTTGCGAAAGGCATTTTCCACCCTCTCAGCCGCCAAAAAAATATGCAAAAATGTATTGAATATGACAAAATCAACTCTCACTTTTCTTAAATAAATTTTAAAACATTTTCAAATTAATTTAGTTTTTTATTCTAGAAAAAATAACCTTAAAAATTTTTTTTGGAGGTCTTATAACAATTATTTAATTTAAGCAGAGGGTGAAACAAGAAAAAACGTTAACTTCTGTCGAAGCGAATATACCCTTCACAGCTGCATTTCTTTTAGTAACTATGTGTTCAGTTTGTATGGCAGCTATATGCTATAGTAATTCGATCTGAACAATTTTTTCGGAGATTATATTATTGGCTTAAGCAGTAATCCATATCAAATTTCGTGAAGATACCACGTCAGATGCGAAGGATTTCCATACAAGCCCTTGATTCCGATCGTTCGGTTTGTATGGCAGCTATATGCTAGAGTGTGCCGATCAGAACAATTTCTTCGGAGATTACATTGTTGCCTTAGAAAATAACCGATACGAAATTTCGTGAAGATATCATGTTAACTGTGAAAGTTTTCCATACAAGAACTTGATTCCGATCGTTCAGTTTGTATGGCAGCTATATGTTATGGTGCTTTGATATCGCCAGTGTCGACAAATGAGCAGCTTCTTGAAGAGAAAATGAAGTAAAAACTAAGGGACTAGTTCGTATACATACTTATATACAGACAGACGCACAGACAGACAGAAGGACATGGCTAAAGCGACTCAGCTCAACATACTGATCATTTATATATGTATGTATATACTTTATAGGGTCTCCGGCGCTTCCTTCTGGGTGTTCGTGACAAACTTAATATACCCTGTTCAGGGTATAAAAAGAGCTCAATGTAAATTTCCAAAAAATATGGATTAAAAAGTGTTCCGTGAGCGGTATAAACACGAAGCTTACTAACAGTGAGCTTGGCGCCATGCGAGCAACTACAAGCAGCATGTTCAGCAAGCGCTCTCCAGCTGCTGAGTCTTACCTCAACCACTTCTAATTTTATACGCTCACCACACATCGCAGCCGCTTCGAACATGCGCTTCGGCTTAAAATACCAAACAACCGGACAGCTGAGCTACCAACAAATGCATATTGAATGTGGTTTACTGGTGCATTGTGTTAGATCGATCCCTAATGCAACATACATACCATATATACAGCTAAACATACATACATACATTTATACATATGTACACTTGTATTTATGTATACAAAAGTAAATATCTCTGAGCATTTTTTCATGACACCGCGCCATTGTATCACTGCAGCTTGTAATTATATACACTTGCGCTTTTTAATCGGCATTTATGCGCTTGTTGTGTACTGATTGACGCATGCGCATAGCTGAAATTAATTGACACACACACGTACTTATATACATACTAATATATTTCATTATTTAAGCGTTCGTGTGTTGGTTGTAACTTGATTGGCTGGCTGCCTGAGAAATTAAATATTTGATAAGGTTTTCAATAGATTTAATTGAATTATTACGGTTCATTGGTTTTGACCATTAAAACCGATGCTTATCTCTGACTTTGTTTGCCATTAATTACCGTTAAATGCAGCTCCTTAGCCCAAATTATAGTAAAGTATTATTACAGGTTTCCATTATATGTTCGCGGTGACCTTTACTATCTTTTTTATTGTTGTGGAGCATTTTTAATACTTTCGAGACATTGTTTGCACAAAATTTTAAAGGTCAGAGGCTAATTAAAGTGTAACTTTTAATTATGTTTATGTTAAATGCAATAACGGTTCATAAAAATAAGACTAAAATGGTATTGTTAAGGTATGTATTGTTTTGTGAGAAAAAAATAGTTAGACTTTTTGAACTCAAATTTCGCTCGAAACCCCTTTCGTTGAAATATTTTTTTTTATCGGTTGGTATGAGAGTCAGTGATAACAGTACCTTATGTCACATCAAAATAATCACTAGTGCTTAGTATACGCTAGTCTTTTCATGCGAAAATAAAGGAATTCGTGCTTGAGAATCGACGATTAACAGTCAGCGATCTTACTGGCATCATTGGAATATCGGAAGGATCAGCGAAAACGATTGTGAAAGATCACTTAGGCCCAAGAAAAGTGAAAGCACGTTTGGTTCTAAAATCACTCATTTTTTTCGAAAACAGCGACGCATTAATGTCTGTGAAACAGGATGTCATGAAACTTCCGAACAGCCAAACTGTCAATAATAAATACTATTTGAGTGTTATGCGTCGTTTGCGCGAAGCTTTTCGTAAAAAGAGACCAGAATTATGGGCCGACAACAAAGGGGTCTTTGTACCACTATAATGCACTGCACATACTGCATTGATTCTTCGTACCGCAACCACCGTATTCGCCAAGTTTAGCTCCGTGTGACTCCTGGCTATTCAGCAAACTCACAAGACCGCTCCGGGGAAACTGTTTTGAGTCAATTGAAGACATTAAACGTGAACCGATATGCGCATTGAAGACTATTCCGAAAACTGACATTAATAACTGTTTCGAGGATTGGAAAAAACGTTGGCAAAAGTGGAGTGGGGCCAAGAGTGATTACCTTTGAGGGTCATATTTCTTTTTTATAACAAATTAAGGATTTTAAAATTGTGAACAAAGTCTTACTACTTTTTGCTCATAGTAGTATATGTATATGTTAGCTCTATATTTGTCAATAGATGGCGTAACTTGACTCTTGTTTTTATAGTCTGAACAGGGTATATTAAGTTTGCCACGAAGTTTGTAACACCCAGAAAAAAGCGTCGAAGACCCTATAAAGTATATATGTACATATATAAATGATCAGTATGTTGAGCTGAGTCGATTTAACCATGTCCGTCTGTCTGTATATATACGAACTAGCCCCTCAGTTAAGATATCGTTTTGAAATTTTGCAAACGTCATTCTCTTTTCAAGAAGCTGCTCATTTGTCGGAACTGCCGATATCGGACGACTATAACATATAGCTGCCATATAAACTGAACGATCGGAATCAAGTTCTTGTATGGAAAACTTTCACATTTGACAATGTATCTTCACAAAAGTTGGCACAAATTGTTTTCTAAGATAATAATGTAATATACGAAGAAATTGTTCAGTTTGGATTACTATAGCATATAGCTGCCATACAAACTGAATAATCGGAATCAAGTTCTTGTATGGAAAACTTTTGCACTTGACAAGCTATGTTCACGAAATTTGGTATGGATTATTTTCTAAGGCAACAATGTAATCTCCGAAGAAATTGTTCAGATCGGCACTCTATAGCATATAGCTGCCATACAAACAGTATGTTCGGAATCAAGGACTTGTATGGAAACCTTTCGCATTTGACTTGGTATCTTCACGAAATTTTACATGGATTACTGCTTAAGGTAATAATATAATCTTCGAAAAAATTGTTCAGATCGGATTACTATAGCGTATAGCTTCCATATAAACTGAACACATATGTAGTTACTAAAAGAAATGCACCTGTGAAGGGTATATCAGCTTCGGTGCAGCCGAAGTTAACGTTTTTTTTGTTCTTTAATGGCGTAGACACTAAGTTAAGAACAGCGCGCAAGTCGTTTCTTCTTTTAGCAAATTGGGGCCATATTTAGGATACCATGTGCAGCCATGTCCTTCTTCAACTAATTTCTCCAATGGAGTGGAGGTCTTTCTCTGCTTTACACGGGGGGTACTGTGTCGAATACTCTCAGAGTTGGAGTATTTTCATCCATGCGGACGACATGACCTAGCCAGCGCACCCTCTCGCTGTCTCTTAATTTGCTGTGCTATGTCAATGTCGTCGTAGAACTCGTACAGCTCATCGTTCCATTGAATGCGATATTCGCCATTGGCAAAACGCAAAGGACCATAAATCGTCCGCAGAACTTTTTTTTTGTCATCGTCCAAGCCTCTGTACCATATAACAGGACGGGAATGATGAGTGACTTATAGGGTTTGGTTTTTGTTCGTCAAGAGAGGACTTTACTTCTCAATTGGTTACTCAGTCCGAAGTAGCACCTGTTGGCAAAAGTTATAGTATAGTATATAGTTATAGTTTGAAGTTGTGGAACTGTAAACAGTACTCGGGGAAGATTTTTGCCAAGCGCAAGAAAAGCTCACAGAATACTTGCGCGTTATTTAAGCAGCCATTTGTGACTGGTAATGAAAAGTGGATTCACTACGACCACTCTAAAACAAACATTTATATGTGAAACCTGACAAACCCACAAAATCAATGGCAAAGGAGGATATTCATGAACGCCAAGTTAATACTCTGTATTTGGTGGGATCAGAAGGGCGTGCTGTACTAAGAGTTTCTACTCGTAAAGCAAGTTGAAACCGTTAAGGGGGAACGCTCCCGACAACAACTTTTGGAATTAAAGTGAGCGATTGCCAAAAACGTCTAAAAATTGCGACAAGACACAAGGCAATAATTTTCTACCACGACAAAGCTTTGGTTCATACGAGATTACAAGACGGGTTAAAAACTATTCGGACAACAGCGGATGAGAAGTTTAATAATTCAGATTTATAATTCAGATCTTGCTCTTTCTACCTACAATTTGTCCATGCAGAACGAACTAACTCGGGTCGGTTGACATGAAAACAGGATATCAAAAATTGGCTTGACTCATTAGTGGTCGCTAAGTCAGCGCAGTTCTTTTGGGATGGAATCCACAAATTGGCGTATTCGAAAAGTTTTTAACTTCAGGTGGCCAAAACTTGGAATACCAATAATGTGCACCTTCTTCTTTAAAAACATTGAGATATCATTAGTTCTCAATAAAGGATTAAACACACTTTAGACAAATCCCTTAGCTTCTGTATTCCTTGAGCATGGAATCCAAGAGAGAGAGGTATTTGAAAGTATTACAATGAGTTTGAAAATTTTGTATTCAGTAGTTTAAGTAAACTTGTCTTAATTACAGTTTGAGTAGTATTCTTGAGCGCTTCCATTCGGAATATTCTATAAGTCCTAAAAGAGGTTCGAAAATAGCAAGCAGAAGCTACTACTGTGTCTAATGAGAAAAAATTATATGCGTAACTATGAGCAGTTTGACCAATTCTTGAAGTATATTTGGCAAGTGGCTCTTGGTTTGCTCATTTAACACAGTAGCAAGCACAACCATAACATTATACGAGTAAAAAAAGGCGTTTAAATTCTTGTTCAACTTATTTTTACGAGTAAGTAGGTGAACTCTCCTAATAATTATTGCATTGAAGCTCTTCATGGCCAAGCATAAAACATCTTTGGCACGAGCAGAGTGACGTAACCAATATTTGATTATTTTTCCACTTTTTCTTTCCAACGACTAACACACCTCAACGCCGAAAGAACCTTGAAAGAAGTCTAAAAAGCGACTACAAATCTATCATTTAGTTTACAATCGCTTAAAATAATTGCTTAAAAGGCATAAAATTCGAACACAAATCGTTCGAGCCGTCAATCATGGGAAATAGAAAAACAATTAAAAAATTCGTTCGGCAATGGAGTTCTTGGAGCAACAATCATTGAATTATTAATTGATTAAGAGTTGTCAGAACTTCGAAGAACAGAGGCGATAACATTGTCAAACCATAATTGAAATGTACATATAACAGTGGGGGTATATATTTTTATATACATATGTACATACATACCTATATATAAAAGAAGGAAGTAAGGGAGTTGAGGGCTGCGATTGTGTCTTCGAGAGATTTTTTTTCTATACCAAATGCTAAAAAATAATAATAATAATTTATGAAAATTTAATCATAAAATGTTTTTATGTATGTAAGATCATAGTAATATACATATATTCTCAACATAACGGATTGTTATGCTTATTTTAAGCTCTATCTGCCATCCGCCATCTAAACTATTTTTCGGCATACTTCTGCATCATTGCCATAAAAAAAAAAATTCCTGAAAATTATATAATTTTTGTAGCAATTTTCTCTGCAAAATTTGCACAAAAAAATAAATAAACAATAATATAAAATTTTGCATGCCAATATATGTATATTTATATACAGACATGTAGCAGGTAGTTTTAATTGCGCGTGTGAAGTCGCAGAAAGGTGTGTTGGTAATGCCAGAAGAATGAGCAATCAGCTGCCGTTAATCATTGCTTTGACCTTAACCCTTGCATTACAAATTGGCACAAATAATTAATCATTTCGATATTTTTCGATAATATTTTGATGTTTATGTCAGCGAAAGCTCTCAGGGAGATTTATTTACAATTTGAAGTATGCAACAATTTGCTATCTTTTGGGGCTTTGGAAGGAAATATTTTTAAATAAAAAAGTTTGACATCGATTCCGATTGATTTTTTGTGTTTTTGTAGTGCCAAAGCAAGTGATTTTGGGAGTGCTATCAGGTTGAAAATTTTTGGTCAAATATAAACTTAAATATAGGAATATGTGGTCGGGGAGAAATCGATTTAGAAGAGGATTATTGAGTTTATTCACGGAGGAGTCGAAGTTTGAAGAGAAGTATACTGTAAGAAGCTCTCCGTCCAGCATAGCTTTAGGTTACTGGATTACTGCAGTGTCTTTCGGGCTAAATGGCTAAAGTAGCGGTGGACTTCTTGTTCCCAAGTGCAGCATTTTTCGGGGAAGTGAGCATTTATTCCGACAGCAGAGCTGCATTTCTGGCGTTGAACTCGCAAACTGTGCGCTGAACGAAAATGAAGGCGTGTCCTCACTAGAAGTAGGTTCAAGCTACTTCATTATCAGACTCATTTGGATACCTGAACTTAGTGGAATCGCAGGATTTTGTATAGCCAATGAGCTATTTAGAGGTACACGGTTACCCCGCTCACATCTAAATGAGAATGAGTTGACTTTAAGTTGTCATCTTGCGTTCTAGTACTGAACCTATGGACCTCTGGAGATCTCATACACCTAGCAGCCTATGCGCTACTCCGACATCCTTTTGGCATAGAATAGAACGTAGAAGACTTAATAAACTACTAGCCCTTAGCAAAGTCCATCTTGCCACAATCGTAGCAGTTTTACTGGATAATGTCCAATAGACATTCATGCTGTAAGACTAAAAATGTAGTCGGACGCAAACTGTAAAAGTATAGAAGAAGCTGAGATCTAACCATTTTCTTCTTCATTGTCCATTGCCATTGCAACAATGAGCTTGAAATACTTCGGTAGTCATACAATGGGCGAACCTGGAGATAAACATTAGCCCCCGCAACAAATTTGTGAAGGGCTCAAAGCGCTTCGTCAATTTATGAGGGTCTTTACGATCAATTTAATGGGTACAAACGATAGGCTGGATATAGTGGAATCCGAGTGAAATCCCTGTTAGGATCTGACTTTTAACATAACCTAACCTAAATTTAAATCAGTGTCCGTGTTATTATGGTGAGATTGACTTCTTTATTCAGTAAATCATCTTTTGAGTTCTCTGAAGGTTCCCTTTTGTCAAACCTGTCTTCTCAATACTCATCAAAGATATATTAATACTGGCAGATCCATCAGTTATCGAGGTACGGTATTCTATTTCCAGATGTTTTTTCTGATGAATTTTGAACCTTATCACCGAAGTTGTGAATTCTTAAAGTCTCAATTTTGTATAATCTTTTTTGTGTTGTTTCTAACAATTTCGTTTGAAAGATACGGATTGAGATACCAGACAAAACAAAAATGGAATGTGCGGTGTATAGATCTTCTTATAAGTATATTCTTCTTTTTTGGTGGCAATTGGAGATCCCAGTAAAGCCAGATCCTTCTCCACCTGACCTTTCGAATGGACTGGAGGTCTTTCTCTGCTTCTCCAGGTGGGTATTGCGTTGAATACTCTCAGAGCTGGAGTGTTTTAATCCTTTCGGATGACACGACCTAGTCAGCGTAGCTCCTGTCTCTTAATTCGCTTCTTCTTATCTACTCCAGTTTAATTTCCTACCACTTTGATTGACTCAATTGCTTACCCCTATAAAAAACTGTTGATTCCTTCGGGAAAATTGGTACAATAACCAATGTACAATATACAAGTATGTCAATGAGATTCCCCTATGTGACTGAAGTCTAACTTCAAACAGAAAATTGTTTACTTTTTAAAAACTGACAAATTTATACGCCAGCATAACGGTTAATAATATATAGATGCTATAAAAATGTTTATATGTATGTGCATACATAGTTATTTGTACCTCAGTTTGTAGTTAGGTAACTGCAAAAAGTCTGAGTCTAATGCTTTATGCATGGCTCATACAATAAGCATTTGACATTTTTCTTAAGTTTTTTTGTGCGCAAAAGTTGCGGGTTGAAAATGTGGTTGCAACAGTGGCACAATTGTGGTCAAACACGTTTTTATCCAATGCAGTGGTATGTGTGTGCCTTGTAGGGAAATTAGACCTTCAGCCAACAACTTCTATTTTCTTTGGTATAGTTTACTAAATGTTAGTAAAGGCGGAGCATGGCAATTAACTAAACATTGTTAGCCTCTTTAGATGTAAATTCGATGCATTACATTCGAGAGAAATGTCGTCTTAAGATTGCTTGGAAATATTGAGCAGAGAATGAGAATAAAACCAAATATCTGCTAGCAGGTGGGAAAAAGTCCTGGGGGTAGTCGTAAAGATTTATTCTTCTTCTTTATTAGCGTAGAAACCGCATTTGTGGTTAAAGCCGAGTTTACAACAGCGCGCCAGTCGTCCTTACTTTTCACTCTTTGGCGGCCATTGGAGATACTAAGTGCAGCTAGGTCCTTCTCCACCTGATTTCTCCAACGGAGTATTGCGTCGAATATTATCAGAGCTGAGTGCTTTCATTCATTCGGACGAGATGATCTAGCCAGAGTGACTGCTGCTCTCTAATCGTCGTACAGTTCATCGTTCCATCGACAGTGATATTCGCCGTTGCCAATCGAAAACTCGTAACGTTATCGAACCGGAGGTCTCTCATCCGAAGGTGTTTTCTGTTTTTAAAGATTTAATCGACTTAAAACAATCTGGAGTTACAACGAGTACTAATTCTTCCTCTCTTGAAATACACAACCAAATTCCCTTATCGTGATACTTAGTAAACGTGACATATTATGTAGTTATATATGTATGTTTTAAGGGATCTATATGTCCAAAAACCCTAAACGACTTCGTATAGATAGACCGCAGAATACACAAAGGCGTATTTTTGAAATCTTTAGTGGCTTGGAATGAGAGAATTTAGGAACTAAATTGGAAATGACATCTATTCAGCTGTCTTGGCTGAGAGTGCAGCAAGAGTTTATACCAAAAGTGTTTTATCTAACAGAGGCAGCATTAACCTAACACATAGTGATCCGATCTGAATAATTCCTTTGGGGTTTGAACCGATGCCTTGGATAATAACTTATGCGAAATAGCGTAAAGATACATATCTCCTCTAATACAAACATTTGAATTCGATCGTTACAAACTGTTGTATGACAGCTGTGTGCTAAAGTGATCCGATCACAAAAATTTCTTCAAAGATTGCACCGATGCCTTGGACAATCATCCATACCAACTATCTTGTAGGTATCTCTATGCCATAGCGCACGGGTGCCATAGTCCATGTAGACTCGAACCAAGAAAGCGCTGTAAGCAGAAACGTAGAAAAGGAAGAAGAACTTATTCGCACTCCTGAGCTGGTGACCAAGTGCTTAAACTCTGGCAACAAGAGGGGCCACGGAATAAACAAAGCGATGAGGGTTTGAAGGCAAAACCGACGAGACAGCGGTCAGAATATGCAACAATCTCGAAGGCAAGTCCAGCCTAAAGAAAGAAGAGTTGAAACGGCTGGCTTGGGCCAGAGAGGAAGTGAAGAACGTTCGGGCACACTTTGCTACTCGAAAATGGTGTAATGGCTCGGAACCATCGTATGCTAATCGTAACGCATATCGGCCAGAGGAGTCTTGGGATGCAGGGCAGCAGGGAAAAGTGTTGCCAGAAGCAAAGGCATCGAAGGCAATAAAATAGTGGACTGGATAGCCAATAATGGTGTACGACTAACATCCGAAAACGTGACTAACATTGGGAAACCCAATACGACGATCTGGACAGAAGCATGGTAAAGAAAATCAAAACCCGATGGAATGAGTTACCTTTGTGCAAATCTGTAAAAGTCATGTGCAAAACAGTAGATCGGAAGTGCACAAAATTTCTATTGGCACTCGAGAGGAAGGACTGTAGGAACACGATCGGAAACTAGCTGGTTATTGTCTAGTGGCGACACTCGTCCGCAGAATGGGGCTGACAGATCGAGAATACTGCAGGAAGTGTCTAGAGCAAGGCATCAGGCAAACATTGGAGCATCTCTTGTGCACTTGTTCGCATTGGCGAGACCATGCTGTAAGCATCTGGGGTTCCCGCGATATTATACACTGGAAGAGGTACCGATAGTGAGGCTAAAGAGTCTGTTAAAATTAGCGTCCATCGCAGGCATCCTAAAGGGAATTAGTTCTCGTATATATGTACAGACAGACGGACGGACAGATAGACAGTCGTGACTAAATCAACTCAGCTTTTCACACTGATCAATTATGCATATTAATGTTTTATAGGGTCTCCAACGTTCCATTCTGTGTGCCAAACTTATTTTACCCTGTTTAGGCTATAAAAACCCAGATTTTTCTCACTTGGCTTATAAGCAGGCGTAAGTCGAATGGGTGTATGTATGTGTGCGGCTGAAAAAAATCCCTCGGAGTGGCATAATGGTTTGGGGGGCTTGGCGCATTTTTTGGCGCGTGCACTTGCATTGACTGCATTAAGTTGTGGGTGTAAATATGTTACTGTGCCACAAACACGTACACACTGACACACATATACTCACACATACATATTTTATGCACAAACTGAGCCATTTATGTCAGGTAATTTGCGGGCGCTTAGACTTGTTTGCAACTAAGCAAGAAATAAAGTCAACACCAACAACAACAACAACAACGGCATCTTGATATGGCATGAAATGAAAAATGTAGGGGTTCAATACATAAAAAACGCAACATTTTTGTTCCGCATTTGAGCGGTCTACACGCCTATGAATGTATGGATGTGTGTGTATATACATATGTATGTACATACATATATTTTGTCAAAAAGGGAAAATAAACTTTTGCAAACTAAATGGCGGCAATGCACGAATAATTTCTTTGACTAGGAAATTGTCAAATTTCATAAATTTAATTTTCTGCAAGCTAAATTTGCTGAGCCACCACAATAATACTCGTACCGTTATTACACAAAATAATGGCCTGGGCTATAGACCGGCGCACCGATTATACCACCTCCCTTTGACCCAAAATATTCACAATTAATTGTATGTAGCTTGTAATTATCGTTGGCAAATTTAATACAAAAGCTTCGCTGGCATTTAACCGCAATTGTGTGGCTAGATGGATGGGCTTGCACGCCTCGAGATGCATACAAAAATAAACCTACACAAATTAAAGTATATATGTATACTTATATGTATTTACTAATGTCATGCGGCTGGTATTTCTTTATCTTTTGGCGCAAATCAAGAGATTTGTAGCTGTGCGCGGTATTCTGGAGTGGCAGTCATGCGAGCGCATAGCCACCGTCGCCATCACAGATGGCGTAACCTGTCATCGTGCTGTCGCTGATTGTGTGTGCGGGTCTCTAGAGCCAGCGCACACAGCCGCAGCCAAATTCAAAGTATTTTCTCGTAATTTGGTAATTCAAGTCTTCAACATTGTATGAACTCGTACATAATATGCATTTGTGTATGTAAAAATGTGCGCTTATCTCCATTAATTTTGGCTGACGCGCAGTCACACGGATAATAACAAGCACAGAAAGAATATTGTTGTTGCTGTTGATTTTCCACACCTAAAAATTGCAGTTAGCTTTGATGGCATACAAAATGTTGGTACTCACTCACTTACTTAGTCGCGGCAACATTTAGTTTGGCAATTACGGTACAAATACCCGACCTCAGTGCCGTCGTTTCGCAGCAATTGCCAAGGCATTGGTTACAGCAACAAAAAGAAGAATCTTAACGCGAAGATGTCTGCTGCGCAGGCGCAGTCATACTCGCCCGCTACGAATGCATTAACATTTACACAACAACAAAAAGTGACAAATAAACTGAATTTATTTGCACTTTGTAATAGCGGTTTTATGAATATTTAGTGGCGCATGGCAACTTATTAGTCATAATGCACGCCAACGTGTTTCGTGACTTTTTATTTAAACAAACTTTGTGATTAATATTTTGTTATATTAATCTGATTGATATGCTGATTATCTACAGATATGGAATACTAAAGTTTGGTGAACTGTTGAGGGTGGTATTCTAGTCTAAATATAAAAAAAATCGAAATTTTTATATTTTCAATGTTTAAGGGGTTACATGGGTTTACAGGTTTCTAAAAATCGAATTTTGGAATATTGTTCTAAATTCTCAAGTTGATCCGAGTAATAGTTTCGGAGATAAAGCCTTGAGAACTTGTGTGCTCGAGAGTTGATAGGCTAAGTGAGCCGTTTTTGAAGTCGGTTGGCAAGATTTATCGAGAACTACTCAATCGATTTTCATGAAATTTTACACAGGATTTGAGGTACAATTCTTAAAGACTTAAACCAAGGATTTTTTCGATTATAACTATATGAAAACAAAAAATTATGTTGCGAAATTTTCACTGAAATTTTAATTTTTTTTGTAAAAATGTCTGTATGTCCAAGTTCTATGTTAATGTTTTAACTAAAACACGTATTTTTTAACTTTAGATTATCTTGTAAGTAGTTATCCTGCCAACGCGGGCGCATCTTTTTTCCGAGGGGTCACCGAAAATGGCGTCGTATTGGTTTAAAATATTCTTTTCTAAAACTTTCACAAGTTCTTTCTTAATAGTGTATGTTTTAACAATAAAAATTCTAATAAAATATTTCATTTTTTATATGAGAAAAAAATTGTTGAAAAAAGGTTGTTTTTTTACCCGAGGAAGCCCATGTAAAACTTTAATAAAATTTTATGAGATATTACCAAAATTCGCTAAAATTAGTATAAAAAGGTAAGCAAAATTTATCAAAATAATTCATATCTCGTCATTGACGTAGATAACAATTGATTTAAATATACATTATATGTTTATATAATTATATTTGTAAATCCGGATAATACTCAATATATTGGTTGAGTTCTCAAAATTTATACCGGATTCTTCATTACAGTGTTTGACATCAATTATTTTTACACACACAATAAAAATAATCACATAACAATAATATGTTATAAGGATTTTCATTTGCGTTTTTTCCACGAATCCCTTTTTATCTACTTCCGTCATTTTAGATGCTGTTTTTTTCCTTCCATATACTCTAATATTAACTAACCTAGTTTATTTTTATAATTTAAATCACTTGCTTACTTGGTATTGTTGTCATCCTGTTTACTCATAAGCAATTCACTCTTGCGCGAATTCAGCTGCAATAATTTACTTCCACTTTCATAGTTTTTCTTAGCGCATAACTCCATCCAGCCATTCAAATCATTCCAGTTGTTGTTGCTTTGTCATCTGTCAGCCATATTCATTAACTAGTAAAGATTTTAAAAATACATTAGCAATGCCTACTCAAAGAATAAGTCGTTACCTTACTTGGTTTTGTTGTTGTCTTTTATGCTCATACGACAAATGATGAGAGCACTAATTCTCTTTCTTTAAATTACTCACACTCGCTAGTTTCACACAGAATCGTTGCCAAAATTCGCACCCTTAAAAATAAGTGCAATAAGTGCAAACAAACATACATGCACACGCGCGTACATACATTACAAGTATATGTAGGTACACATGTGTGTGCGATCGTAAGCATCACCTAACTAGCGCTCCACTGGCATTTTAGGTTAAGTTCTTGGTTAGCATTTTGCGCAGGCACAGTTTGATGAAAAATTATTTTTAAACACTTTTGTCTCACTTTCATTACTGCTTAAAAAGATATCTTTAAGTAATTTTATAATTGCATTAGTAAAGCAATTTAGGACATATGTATTTGTAATTTAATTTCAAATGTAAATTCACGAACTCCATCGTCTGCCGTTGAACTGCTGAACTCACTCGTTACTTGAAGCGGAACTGACGAGATTTATTGCAAGTAGTGGCTGAAGGGTTGCATATCCCTGCTTAACAATATTTTGAAATTCATAAATTGTCGCAATAAAACTAACAGAAAAATTTTTAATTACTTAATTAAATTATAACGATTTCTGTTAAGCAAAAAACTACCAAAAACACGAAATTAAAACGACCATGTCAATAGTTGGGAGTAAAGCTATACATATTTTCCGTTAAAATATATACATATAAATACATATATACTATATACATGCATAATTTCACATCAACAAATTAGTACATTATTTCCAAAGCAATTTCTTTATATATTTTTGAAAATAATTTCATTTTATGTATAATGTTTAATATATAAATATATATTTTATTGCAAATACAACCCTTTTCCGTTTCCCTTACTATTCTCGCTAGTTCCGTTCTGGCGAATGAGTCAGCTGTTTAGCAATGACAAGTCATTTTAATTTGTGAAATTTAAAATTCTTAACCTGAAATATTGCGCGCAGTGAAATTATCAAAAGTTTTAAGTTTTGCTAATTGTAGTAATCAATTATGTAATAAGCAAGTGCATTAACTACATAATATATAATCTACAAACAATCTAAGTGTACTATGAAAGTAGGTGGGTGCAATAAAGAAAATGTACGAGCTGGCAAACACGCCTTTTTAGGTTAATGGCTTTTAATATAAGTATGTAGGTTTACTTTTTAGTAATAGTAACTAACCAAATTAATGAAAATATTGTAATTTCTTGTTTACGCATTAAAGCAGGCGTATGTTCACGCGTGTCACTATGGTTGCAACTGCAAAATGGAGTAAGCCGGCGCAGTATTGGACGTGTTCTTCTGGTATGTACGAACATACATGTATTTATTCTTTTATTCTTTTATATTAAGCCCTTTTATTTAATATTTGTGTATATATATAATATCGATATAAGCTACTTGCGAGAAAGTTGGCGAATATGTACATACGTATGTTTGAGATAGATCAGTGAACCGCTTCGCCTATAATGTTGTATTGTAATCGAAACTAATGCATACTACAAGTATATTGTCTTATTGCCCTAATGGTGTGTTGTAAATTCTTAAATTAATTGATAATTGATTTAGATAATAGCTAACGTATGTACAATTAAAATGATCACAATGCCGACACGCTGACAGATTTCAAAGAAATGTGATATTGCGAGAATGTTCTAATTCGATAATGAGATTCATATAATATTTTTAAAGAGATATTTCCATCACTCCAAGATTAATTTTCTATGAAATTTCTTATCTCACAAACCGCATGAATAATTTGAAATAAACTTGTTGAATCAAAAAAGAGAAGATCGTTACACAACCACGTTGACTACACTTAGGATGCAATGTTGAATCAACTAAGTGCCTATTAAGGTATCTAAACAATACTAAACATACTTTATATAAAATCATATACTCATATATAAAATACATAAATTAAACAATTTAGATAAGATCTTTTTAAAAAATTAAGCTTTCCGTTCACGACCTTTTCTAGTCTGAAAATAGGTTCTACGTATCCAATTATTTACCTCTCTCTGGTTGTCTTTATATCTTCGCAGGAGTTCTATACCTTTCCTTAGTCCCTTATGGATATCTATTTCTGATATTAAAAATAATACTTAAAGGCAAGTTTTCTTTGTATTAACTTTTTCTTACTTATTCAGAACGCACTTTAGCTTGCTAAATTTATTTTTCAAGCATTTAATGTTTACATGTTGGTTATTTCTTCTTTTATTCTAATAAAAAACATAGTGAAACAAGATCATTTTTAATAATTAATTAATCTCTTAATAAAGATTAACTAGTTTATTACTTGTGAAATACATTTGCTTCGTATTCTATCTTTGAAATACGAGTACACTTTGTTTCATTGCTATAAAAAACATTATATTTCTGTGAAATACTGAAACAAATATGTTCTATAAAAACATTTTTTTCTAACGGTACTTTTCCTACTATTGTTAGTAGTCAGCGAAATGCACAGCAAACGGTGTTTCATTGCCATAATGACAGCCCTTTCAGCACGAAAAAAGGAAAGACACAAATTTCAATTTTGTCTAATAATAGTATATTCTATTATTATTAATAAGTGCGAATACGAGTATTCGATTTGGCATTGAGTTGGTACTGAGAAAGCATTTTTGGGGTTGATAAAGCCCGTGTATCCAAAATAGCTGTTTTCAGCTCAGAAATCGTATTTAGTTGACGATAATTTACGTAAACCTTTCTTAACAGCCATCCTGTTCCATGTTCTTATTAGACGGTCAATCCAAAAGATCGATATTTTTACGTTGAAGCCAGTATTCGTTGACCTGCTCTTATGGGTTCTTGCGTTGTCTTGTTGAAAAGAGAACGATTTTTGCGGAAGACTATGTATACAGGGAAGCAAATTTGCTTCAAATACTTCATATTACTCGGAGCTATACATTCGGCAAGAAGAGAATGCCAACGGTACTGTCTCAGTATCCCAAAAAGCCGTCTAGTCCAGCAAGGTTGAACATTTTCTCATCGGAAAAATCATGTAGCACAGATGGCAGATTATGAAAGCTGCCAAAAAAAAATTATTTGCAAATTGTAACTTTTCTATCCTCATAGAATAATTTCATAACTATTCCACTCGCAAATAATAATTAAACATTATAATTACGATTATAATAACAACGCCTTAAATGTTAAGATTTTAGAAAACTAACTGCAAATTGTATTCATACACAATTTTGTTTATCTAAATATCTTTAACATTATTATATACATAACTAGCTTCACTCCTTACTCAAGCAACAGAATGAAAATTCAGTCAAATGATACGCCCCTCAAGACAATTTGTTCCCAATTACTTTGCTATATTAGATTAATTGCTTGAATGCTATAAGATCGTTAGTTTCTTTAAAGCTGGAAAGACATTCATTATTCAGCTTTCAATAACAAAAGCTTGCAAGAGCGCCTAAGACACCTACAATCAAGACTAGCCAAATTGTTTTGACTCAAAAACGGCATCATTATTATTTAAATCCACTAATTAAACCGCTGTGAGAAATTAGGCGTTGCATAATATGCATAAATGTTTGCTTTGTTGCTTTCATGGAAATTTTTAAAGAGTGCATTTCGAGTACTTCCCAGTTTGTGTTTATTTTTGTATTTACACAAGTGTTATAATATAAGTATTTATCAACTTATATAAGTAATATCAAAATACAGTTGTGATCATATTTTTAGGGAGAGTGTGTGAAAAATAGCTGGAATTCTCGTTTTTTGAAGAAAATATTAATTAATTTTTTCTACATTTATGTTGTCGCCTTCAAATTACTTCTTAATCGATATTATGACTACTGTCAGCGATTGGTAGAACCGTGGAAAAATTCTTTCCAAACTCGATTTTTGGGATAGGAATCCATGCTGGATTGTCCGCATAGACTTTCGGCTTTACATATTCCCACAGGAAAAAGTCTAAGGCTGTGATAACACACACAAATTATCTGCTCATCGAAGTGTTCTCCCAATAAATCCAATGATTGATTCGATGTGTGGGAAGTGGCGCCGACTTGTTCAAACTAAATGTCGCTAAGATCAAGAGCTTCAATTTCAGGCATCAAATAGTCGGTATGGCGCTTTAACGGTAGCCATTGACGGTTACCTTCTCACCGGCATCATTTTTGAAGAAATATACATAGACCGATGATTCCAACGGCCTACAAACCACACCAAACCGTTGTTTTTTTTTGGATAAAATGGCAGCTCTTGAATCTCTTCAAGTTACTCCTCGTCCCAAAAGTGGCAATTTTGCATGGTTACATATCCATTGAGCTAAACATAGGCCTCATTGCCGTACAAAATTTGGCTGGAAAACGTCGGATCTCCTTTGAAATTTTCAAGAGTCCATAGAGCAAAGCGATGTCGCTTGGTAAGTTCGAGCGGCTTCAGTTCTTAAATAAGCTGTATTTTGTACGCTTTCATTTTAAGATCTTTTGCCAAGTTGTTCCATACGTCGCTCCGAATTGCTGCGAACGGCGCTGAGTCGAATCTCCACGGTCTTCGGTTACACTCTCAGCTACCGCTGCTATGTTTTCTTCACTGCTTGGTGGACGTGGTCTATTTGGTCAAATATAATCCAATAATGATTACTGAGTCTCAAGATGGGTGGTGGTGTTACGAATAGTACGTTCAGTAGGCTGATTATGTTGACCACAAGTTGAACAAAGCGCGTGAAACATATTCTTTACAGAATGTGAGTTTTTGTAATGACGTTGTTCAGGCGTAAGTCTTCCCAAGATGAAATGACAAACAATACTGAATTTGGAACAACCGTTAGCTTCACTTCACAAAATACTCCTTACAAGAACTTGATTCCGATTGTTCAGTTTGTATGGCAGCCATAAGCTACTTATAATGGTCCAATTTCAGCGGTCCGACAAATGAGCTGCATCTTGGAGGTAGAGGAGAGGAGGACGTACGCAAAATTTCAGATCGATATACATAAGTGAGGGACTAGTTCGCCAACATGCATACTGACAGACGGACATGCCTGAAGCGAGTCTGCTCGTCAAGCTATATTTACTTATGTCAATACTTTTTAGGGTCTTCGTTTTTTGTGTTACAAACTTCGTAGCAAACCTAATATATGTACCTTGATCATGTTATAAATATTGCTTTTTTACCTTTTCCCGCTAGATTGGACACTCTCTGCCTCTTTCTTGTCATTGACCTTCCGTCGTATTTTTCTAATTATAACAAAATGCCGCCCAACCAAAACAAAGTTATCATATGTAAATACATATAATTGTAGGTGCCAAATTAATACCAAATTAAATAAAATATTGATTCGTTAATGAATTTAAATTTCACGCTGGCATAAATTTAGTTTGTTGCTTCTACATCCGCGCCGCTTTTTAAACTTTCGCCTAAAAAATTTATACCGATAATATTATTATGAACGCCACTCTACATAAAATCGAAACATTTTTTCATTTGCACATACACACATCCATACATGGCCTCGCTGCAGATGAGTCGATAGGCATGTAAATTGTAGGAAACATCACTCCCATTAATCTAAGGAAAGTCGCTTGAGTGCCATTTGTTTCGATCTCATCGCTGCTGCGATTGGAAATAAATCAATTGCATTCATGTGAAGACGCGAAACGCCAATCGGTGGGCTCAATCGTTTCGCGATCGCACTGAATATCATGCAAGTCGGTGCCGCATCGGCGAGACGCGACTTCACTTGTCGGCATGTGTTGATTGGTAACTGCGTAGGGTATGTGTTTGTGTGTGCAGCGCCACGTTGATGATGCCAGTGTTTGAAATGCAATTGTTGTTGCTGCTCAGTATGCGTTTGTTGTTTATGCATGCCTTGTTACCGTTACTATTACTTTAATCGTTAAGTTGTTTTGTTGTTAATTGTGGAAATTTACTTTTATTTCTTATGCATTTATTTTGTTTTTGTTTCGAAAAGTCAATAGTACTTGCTGACTTATTTGGCATATATTTATACACACATACATACATAAGCTTATACAAAACAATTAAAGCGTGATGCTCACGAACAATTGAAGGTGTGTTGCGGTGTTTTCGTTGCTGTGCTTGATTTTTTCTGCAGTTTCTTGTGTGTGCATGTTTGTGCTTGTATTTGACATGAGAAATTTTGTTGCCTGACATTTGAATTGAGACTTAAATCAAGTTGATACTTCCGTTTCAGTGCACTCGCCTCGTTTAGTAAAGATACACAGGTCATGTATTTTTAGTTGTTGGCGCATGTTATATTTTTTCGCATTTGTGTATATTAATGGATCATACCACAGTCTTGGTATAAAGTAACGAAAGCACTGAACGATTAATTTCGATGTGTATATAAAATTATGATTAAATTAACAATTTTACGTAAACAGATTTAATATTTATTTACAAGAAATCTTTTCTCCGTTTACATACTTACATATCTATTCATTTATAATATTTACATGCATACGATATTTATGCACTGAAACGCACAGTAGCAATGTCCGCTTAACAGTGTCAATGTCAATAAAACTACATAATAGGTTGTCAAAAAAGTCTTGCGGTATTTTCGCTAGTTGGCGCAGAAAGCGCGTAGTTCTAGTTTTATACGTCGCATTCGTCGGGTCATGCTATACCTTTTTGGAAAGCTCATTTCACGCGCTAACACGTGTTTGATTGATTGTCGTTTCTTTTAAGTCGTTCGTGAGTTATAGCGTCGCAAACATGGAGCAAAATAGAGAGAAAATACGGCATATTTTACAGTACTACTACGATGAAGGCAAAAATGCATCTCAAGCCGCCAATAAAATTTGTGCAGTTTATGAACCCGATACAGTTTCCATTTTCACCGCACAACGATGGTTTCAACGTTTTCGTTCTGGTGTAGAGGTGGTCGAAGATGCGCCACACTCCGGAAGGCCTGTTGTCGAAAATTGCGATAAAATCGCTGAATTGATCGAAAGAGACCGGCATAGTAGCAGCCGTAGCATCGGTCAAGAGCTGGGCATGAGTCATCAAAAATTCATTTCCATTTCAATAAAAAAGAAAATTTCAATACAAATACCGCAAGACTTTTTTGACAACCCATTATTTTATTGCCACTTTGAAGATACGTAAATATTTTTAAAATAATTAAAAACTAATCACGGCGGGGTTTTAAAATGTATGTACCTTATTTTATAATAATTACTAGACTGCTATACCAAAACAAATAGCAAGTGATCCAAGTATAGGTACTTTTTTAATGGCCATTTTTGACAGATCGCGTGTGAGTCGAGTAAAACTATCATATTCTTGTTCAGTATTGTTTGACATTTCATCATGGAAAGACTTACGCCTGAAAAACGTTTATAAATTATTCACCTTTCGCTCAAATTATGGTCAACTTAATCGGCCTACTGAGCGTACTATTCGCAACCCCATCATCTATCTTGATATCCAACATGCATTATTGGATAATATTCGACCAAATAAACCACGTACAGCACGCAGTGAAGAAAATATAGCAGCCGTAGCTGAAAGTATACACAAGACGATTTGACGCCGTTCGCAGCAAATCGGACTGACGTATGGAACGACTTGGCGCGACCTTCCAAAGCGAAATCGCTTTGTTCTATAGGCTCTTGAAAAGTTCTATTAATATTTCGCCAACTACTTATTTGCTGAAGTGAAATAAACGTGTTCTCTCAAGGATCGAATGTTTTACTTCCTACTTTTAAGGCATCAAGGTATAATAAAAATCGCAGAAAACTACTTTGAAGTCCATTGTATGAATATGTGATTAATATAGTTTCCCCATGCCGAAATTTATACTACTAAGTAGTATTCAATTAGTGGGTTGATGGTTAGCTCCTGCCTTTCATGCGGCCTATTTTTATTTATGAAGCCAGACTTATTATTTCTTAGCCACATTCGGTTTTCTACAAAAATTGCAAGCTATTTACACCCATCCATATCGATAGATAGAAATTAATTGAGGTTTTGTACTGCGACCTATGGTCTATTGTGCCCTTTCCTATATCACGTATGGTCACAAAGGTCCAGCACTGTGAACAATTCCAGAAGCTTGCTGTGCGCAATGGAGGTGATGTGATTCTTATCAACATACATACATATATGGATCCAAAGGCCTTGAGGCTGCTTCTACAAACTGCTGGGCAAACTAGAATCAGATGTTCTGGGGTTTCCGGTTTCACAAAACCGGTGTTGGACAAGTGTTTCTTGAGCCTGCAGTGCCCAGTATAGAGCGCGACAAGGAGACTGAGTATGCCTCGGTAGAGGTTGATCATACATATCCACAAACCTTGCTAGGTTGTAACTTCTCAATAGCAGCTGGCGTGGCGCATTCCCGTTGCCTGCTGCCAGTACCGTACTCTCCCCACTCTCTCCTCCAAACGAACAAACAGCAGAGATGGACCCCGATGCCGGATTTTCGCTGACATATGGTCCCTATTGCAAAGATCGTTGAAGACATGCCTCGTTCTGTACAAACCTTCGTCCTTTTCAACTGATCAAAATATTAAAAAAATTAAAAAATATGGTACTTGAAAATCGTATGGCAAGTGTTACGAGAGATGGCAAGAGGACTCGATATCTCTCGCGAGTCCGTTTCAATGATTTTGGTGGATATTTTGAGTACGAGAAGTGTTCTTGCTTGACTCGTTCCGATAAAACTGAATCAACCACCATGTTTAACAGATTTAGCTCGGTGAGATTTTTTCTAGTTCCTCAAACTGAAATTGCCGCTCCGTGGAATCCGTTTTCAGTCGATCGTAGAGATAATTCGCTGAAGGAGCTAAAGTAAATACCAATAAATGCTTATGAAAAGTGTTTCGAGGACTGGAAAAATCTTTGTCATATGTGCATTAGATCTGGTGGGGATTACTTTGAAGGCGACAAAATAAATATTGAAGAATAATAAATTATTTCGCGTTTTATGTACAATTTTCGGGTATTTTTTGCTAGATTTTGTATAATAAAGCCAAATTCTTGACCATGACATTAAATTAAATGAGTTTATTGCTTCGCATCACTAAAAAACACCCTCTATGTACTATGCTCGTACAAGTAATATTATGTAATCCGAAATGTTAATAAACTGTCACAGAGAAATCCTTATTAATAAAGATAAATTGAGGCTTAACACATACATATGTACATGGTACGTAACTACTTTGGATGACCATTGTCCATTAACTAACCAATTCGAATGGTATTATATAAGCTTATGTACATATATGTATGTATGTGTGCCTAGTTGTCGATGTATTAGTGTAGCGAGGCATTTCGCGTTTTTTAATGAAAAATGTGCATTTTATAATTCTGCATTGAAGTTAGAAGTCATCTATCACAACAGACGTCCTTTTTTGACAGCAGACAAAGGGGCACAATGAGCACGAAAATACAAGTTTGCGTTTAAAACAACAACACCGTTATATGGGGTGATCTAATTGTACATACAACAAACTCAGCTTCTGCAAGCAAGCTGCAGCGCTATGCATATACATATGTATGTATGTGTGCGTTTGTGTTGGTGAAGGTACTTGTGTTTGCATAAGTGCGTGCAAAATTTTTTCAACCCCTTACCAAATCACGAGCATTGCCGATCGGCCAAGCGTGTAAAATATCTGACAGCAACATGCAGATGAGCTTGTTTGTTGTTATTGTTGTTGCACGTAGAACGGCGGTGCATTGAACCGGTGGGCTGATAACCCAGTTTTTGTTTACCCTCAGCACATAAAAAATAAAGGCAAAAAAGCGAGTGCGCATGCGCACAAGCGCACAGACATGCAGCTTGGATGTAGGCAGTGGCGACTGACAGTTACAATGCATTTGACACGAGTTCATCAATTTTCGCTGTGCAAAAGGTGTTTTTTTTTTGTATTTTGGTAAGCGCATGCACAAAATGCCCGTGTGTCGGCGCTGTCAGTTGCGCATGCGCACACACAAAAAGCATTACATTCTAGCCAAGGCAGGCGCAATTTGTCACGCCTGTGGAATTATAATGTTGAAAAAATATGGCACATTTTGAATTTTTTTTTCAAATTCAATCACGTGTGCGCATGTGTGCATACGCGTTCTTGATTTAGGTGTACTCATTGGATTATTAGCTGCTTAGAAGTTGCGCGTACATGTGTGTATGTATGTCTGTACATAAATGTAAATGTTAATGTCAGCTTGCCGGTCATGTAATCTGAGATTTTACCATGCAAATCTCGAACTTTTTTGTAATACCTCAGCTGACGCTGGAAATGGAGCGAATTAATTGTGCTCAGCTTACGAATTAGCTATGCAGAATATCAAGTAGTTAATTAATATTGCACGTAAGAGCGAAGAATTTTGTAATCTAATACATACAGACATACAACTCAGTAAATAAAAAATATGCATGTATAATATAAGTCAGAAAACTAATAGATTTTGCGCCTAACTGAGAAACTGATAACTCAATCACGCAACTGATGGCTTGACTGTGATTGATTTGAACAAGAGCTTAAATGATTATATTTGCATATATGTATGTATGTATAGTACATATATTATACATTCATAAGTACATACCTATATATGTTTGTACATTTAGACTTTTTTGAAAATTGCATAAACAACCATGAGGTGTTGGGCTCACAGGCGAACTCTATATGATTTATTGATTATGAGATGGCAGCATGTTCAGTTGTTGTAAAGTGATAATTTTCGTTCCACATATTAATCCTTTTTTTTATACTCTCGCAACAATGTTGCTAAGGAGAGTATTATAGTTTTGTTCACATAACGGTTGTTTGTAAGTCCTAAAACTAAAAGACTCAGATAAGGGGTTATTTATACCAAAGTGATCAGGGTGACGAGTAGAGTTGAAATCCGGATGTCTGTCTGTCCGTCCGTCCGTCTGTCCGCCCGTGCAAGCTGTAACTTGAGTAAAAATTGAGATATCATGATGAAACTTGGTACACGTATTCCTCGCTCCATAAGAAGGTCAAGTTTGAAAATGGGCAAAATCGGCCAACTGCCACGCCCACAAAATGGCGAAAACCGAAAACCTATAAAGTGTCATAACTAAGCCATAAATAAAGACATTAAAGTGAAATTTGGCACAAAGGATCGCATTAGGGAGGGTCATATTTGGACGTGATTTTTTTGGAAAAGTGGGCGTGGCCCCGCCACCTAATAAGTTTTTTGTACATATCTCGGGAACTACTATAGCTATGTCAACCAAACTCTATAGAGTCGTTTCATTCAGGCATTTCCATATCCAGTTCAAAAATGGAAGATTCGGATAATAACCACGCCCACCTTCCATACACAGGTTATGTTGAAAATCACTAAAAGTGCGTTAACCGACTAACAAAAAACGTCAGAAACACTAAATTTTACGGAAGAAATTGCAGAAGGAAGCTGCACTCAGGCTTTTTTTAAAAATTGAAAAAGGGCGTGGCCTCGCCCACTTATGGACCAAAAACCATATCTCAGGAACTACTCCACCGATTTCAATGAAACTCGGTATATAATATTTTCTTAATACTCTGATGACATGTACGAAATATGGGTGAAATCGGTTCACAACCACACCTTCTTCCAATATAACGCTATTTTGAATTCCATCTGATGCCTTCTCTGTATAATATATACATTAGGAACCAATGATGATAGCGGAATAAAACTTTACAAAAATACGGTATTTGAAAAATATGTAAATGACGTATAATGAAATCTCGATTATCACTTTATCATGCGAGAGTATAAAATGTCCGGTGACACCCGAACTTAGCCCTTCCTTACTTGTTTTAAGATTATATCTTTCAAATGTTGGCCACGGCTAGGACTCAGATGGTCCATCCGTTGAGTCCAATATTCGATGACGCGTTCGAGCATTTCGACTGGTAACTAGCGAATGACACGCGTGATGTCTTGCTCCAAGGCCTGAATCGAAGCGGGATTGTCGGCATAGACTTTAGACTTTACATATGTATCTCCACAGAAAAAAATATTTAGTGTGATATCACACGATACTGGTGGCCAATCACCGGCCCAAAACGTGAAATTGTCTGCTCACTGAAGATTTCTCTCAATAAATGCATTTATTGATGCGATGTGTGGGAATTTCAGGCATCTAATAGTCGGTTATCATCGGTGGTCTACGTGGTGGACGTTTGAATTTTCGTAATAAAGTTGAACGATTTGTTAACAGTGTTCAGACGTAGGTCCTTCCATGATGAAATCCCAAACAATACTGGAAAAATAACCTGACAGCGTGACACGAGGGGGGCCCATTCAGCTAATACCAAAAATGGGCAAATGGGGTTGGTGATGCGATTATATAGCCTATCCCTCCCAAACGTCAACCTCACCTTTGCGCGGTACCCCCTGTTCACTACGAACGAGGCTCTGACGACCGAGTAAAGGCGGTATAACCTGTGAGGAGGAAACTCCTACGCCATTGCCTGCCTATAGGCGAAACCGGCAGCCCCGGAACTAGATGCGGAAGGCTAATCACCTACTAATCTTAAACCCACTGATTACCGAAACCGAAGTGACACGACCCACGCGTGATCTGTCAAAAAAAAGCTATTGAGAAGTGTACCTCTACTTGGATTACCCTTTATATTGTTCAGACTGGACCACTATAGCACAGAGCGATAAAAATCAAGTTATTTTAGAGAAAACTGTGAAGGGTGTTCTCGTTTCAAATAGCTTTTTTTCTTTTTTTCATTAGCTTAAGTTACTAAGTGATTTATAGCAATTTTTTGTTCGTTTCGTCAGTGTCCAAAGTTTGACGTATCGAAGAGAGTTATTATTTCCTTAACACCTAACATAGTAATGTATCCAGAAAGTAAGGTGAACTTATTTATAAAATTTTAAATCTTTATTTATTCTTCCAAATTCCCTTCAAAGTAATCATCATCCGAAAAAACGCACTTTTACTAACGTCTTTCCAGTGCTGTCGGAATAGTTTTTTCCGGTATATCCTGCAAGAACTGCGGTTTTTATCTCCTCGCTCCTCAAAACGGCGGCATCGCATTGATTTTTCGAGTTTTCTGTATAGTCAGAAGTCGCACGAAACAAATTAATTTTGTGAGATTGTTCGGTATCTACAACTGGTGCTCTGCACCATAAGGTCAATTTTAACGATTTTGATCTTTATAGTTCTTATCAGGTCACAATTGACATACATCTGGATTTTGAATTCATTAATATAATCATTCTAATTATAACGAATAAATTTTCAAGCTTTTAATTATAGCCTTAGTGTTTTATTCTCTAATATTGAAAACAAAGCCTATCTGGCTCGTGACAATTTTAGCAAACAGCCTCTGAATGATGGATGCAAACGCGTTCTACGGAAATGTTTCAATCGGGCTGGTTAATGGTTCAAATTAAAAAATTACTTAGAATTCGTAAAAGCATTTCTTCTAGTCATTAAGAGTTTATATATGTTTAGGACAGAATTAAATACATATACATATGTGGAATCCATAGAAAGTAAGTTTTTGCTAAGTTCTCTTCGGCTGGTCTTCTTCTCAACTGAAAGCTTCAATATGAAAGATAATCACAATTATATGAGATACAAACAAATACTCACTTCAGACGATTTTCTAGTTAAAATTCAGGACTGATAGGAGCTCAAAGCGAAGTTAGTGCCTTTGTCCGTAATGTTTGTAAGAGGTAAAACTGTTATCAGTTGCTCTTCACATAGAAGTTAATTTTTTAGCTTTTAAAACTGTGTCTCATTCATAAACTTATGGAAGAGATGAAAAATAAGAAATGAAAATTTATAGCAGTAATTTGTACGGTGTAGCAGGCAACCGCAACTTGCCTTCTAACCCACAAAACTCTTGGAGCAAGATCGATGCAACCGATATTCATTCAACACCAGACAAGATTTCTTCGAACATGTTTGATACCGACAGCAGGTAGTAAGCGCAATAGACAACCGCATTTACATATATTACACAACTCTTTGCATATAAATACATATGTATGTATGTATGTACATTAGATAACTACATATATATGTATTTGTACTACAATATGTAAAATATAAGTAGAAAAGTGGGGTTTATAAAGTGTAATACGTCGCGTACTTAAAGAATTAAGAAAATTAAAATCCTTAATTGAATCTTCAAAATCTATATTTTCCCCTTCAAAGTAATCCTCCTTGCCTCCAATACACTTGTTTCAACGTTTTTTCCAATCCTCGAAATAGTTGTTAAAGTCAATTTCCGGAATAGCCTTCGATTTACGTTTATTGTCTTCAACTGACTCAAAACGGTTTCCCGCAGCTTTCGTTTGAGTTCGCTTAATAGCCCGAAGTCACACAGCTCTAAATCAGACGAATACGATGGTTGCGGCACGATATTGGCCTCCTGTTACGAATAGCTTCGCCCAAACGACGTCCTTGTTGACAGTTTGGACGGTCGGAAGAAATTCGGAGGGCACCACACCACGATAATCGAAGAAAACTGTCACATAAGCTTAATTTTTGAACTGCTTTGACGTGGCTTTTACGGCTCAACTTTGTCACGATATTCGGCTGATTGATAGTCAGTTTCCGGGTCGTAAGCTTAGATCGAAGACTCTACGCTTTTAATAATACGTTTCATGATATAATGGTAGTCGGAAAGCATTGTTCCACAAAGTTAACGCGTCACTGTTTTACGAAAAAATTTAGTGATTTTGGAAGCAATCAAGCTTTCACTTTTCTTAGGCCCAAATTAGCTTTCAAATTGGTTATCACTGATCCTTCCGATATTCCAACGATGCCAGTAAGATCTGTGACTGTTAATGGTTGATTCTTAAGCTACAGTTCCTTTATTTTATTGACGTATTGATCATCAGTTCTTGTTGATGGCCGCCCTGTACGTGGTTCGTTGTCAAGGCGTTCTCGTCCCTCTTTGAATAATTTTTACCAATCAAAGACACTTGCTCGCGACAAACAATTATCACCAAAGGCCTTTTCCAACATTCTGAACGTTCCTGCACCAGAAATTTAATTTCGCTCAAAAAATTTAATGGAGCTTCTTTGTGGAATAATTTCACTCTTTGTGAAAATGCCGAATTTATGTTTTTCAGAAAGACAAGCGTATACTAAACATTAATGATTATTTTGATGTGACCTTTGGCACCGGTGTCGCTGACAGTCATACCAATCTAGAAAAAAAAATATTTCAACGAATGGGTTTTTGCAAGAAATTTTATTTAAAGGGTTTTACTAATTACTAAAATACCATTTATTTCGTTAAAAACCGTCGTTACTTATAGATATAAGACTTGAAGGAGGAAGCATTGAAAGCCAGAGTGCGGAATTTCAATCCGCTAAGCCTGACCCACTCTCATCTCATGTCTCTTCCACGGGATCACTGGACAAAGTATTACTTCAAGGGAGAGAAAAATACATTTAAGTCTCCTCTATTGTACAACTAAAACTTACAAATACTAGATTAACAGACATACATATGTATATTTATATCCTTCGGAGCCTTTCGTAACCAAAATAAAATTTGACGTTTATTATTACCTACATACCTGCGGGAAAATGTTATTGAAAACAACTTTTTCTCTAAACTATGGCTTTACCGCGCGACCCCCAACTTGTGGCTAAGCGCTCAGGCGGTTAATAGAAACTTTTTATAATATTTACCGTATAGTATATTTATGTGCATACATACATATATCCGTAAGAATATTAAAAATATTAGTAGAAAACAAGAAAAAACGTTAACTTCGGCTGCACCGAAGCTAATATACCCTTCACAGGTGCATTTCTTTTAGTAACTATGTGTACAGTTTATATGAAAGCTATATGCTATAGTAATCCGATCTGAACAATTTTTTCGAAGATTATATTATTAGCTTAAGCAGTAGTCCATACCAAATTTCGTGAAGATACCACGTCAAATGCGAAAGTTTTCCATACAAGCCCTTGATTCGGATCGTTCGGTTTGTATGGCAGCTATATGCTATAGTAAACCGATCTGAACAATTTCTTCGGAGATTACATTGTTGCCTTAGAAAATAGTATATACCAAATTTCGTGAATATACCTTGTCAAATGCGAAAGTTTTCCATACAAGAACTTGATTCGGATCGTTCGGTTTGTATGGTAGCTATATGCTATAGTGGTCCGATATCGGCCGTTCCGACAAATGAGCAACTTCTTGAAGAGAAAATAACGTTTGCAAAATTTCAAAACGATATCTTAAAAACTGAGGGACTGGTTCGTATATATATCGACTCAGCTATAACATACTGATCATTTATATATGTATATACTTTATAGGGTGTTACAAACATCGTGACAAACTTAATATACCCTGTTCAGGGTATAAATATTAAAAAAAGTATATTCACAGTTGTAATATCGTGATTTGAGCATTAGTCCAATACTCGCTTCTCCATATTCTGCATTTTCAAAGTCACACCCACGCTGTCCATTCAGAAGACAGCTGTTCAAGGCGACAATTGTTCTTTAAGCACCGCCAAGCAGTTAGTACTTCAACTTAACAACAACTCAATTGGCAATCGGATAGTTTAACAAGTGCACACGCCCACTACCGTTGCCACCTTCGCCGTTATACGACACATAAAATGGTGCTACTTTATGGTCGCTGCAGTGGTCATTTATTAGACACGCCGGCAATGGTTTAAGAGCTTTTATTATTCCATATAAATTGAGTTGGGTACTTACATACACATATATATGTACCTGTATATATAAATATAATGTACGTATATATGTATATGTACATGCCACTTCTAATAAAATTGTCATAACTATATATGAGCTATTATCGGCGTGCAAATTATTTATGGTAAGCAGATTTGAGTGCCAGATTTGACGAAACTGTTATAAAAATACCATAATCTCCTCATCAGCTAATTGCAGAAACCAAGATTTATAGGCATTCCATAAAAAAATATACAATGGACATGCATTGTAGCTGTAATAATCAGCATAAGTCAATGCCCGATTGCCCGTTGCCAATTTATTTTACGCTAATGTCCGTCCAAGCGCTTACCTACTCATGTACATAAGCGTACCTACATACGCGATACGAGATATTTGCATATGCGACGTAAGTAGCCTAGAAACCCTATTTCGAATCGAATTGCCTCAATTGGCGCTAACAATGCAAAACAAAAATCTGTCCACAAAAAAAAACAATGAATTTTTGTACAAAAAATATTTCGTAGTTTTATTTAAATGGTGAAACTGCCAATAATAGAAAAATTGTGGGTTTGCGCGAGTCCGATGCCTGGTCAGACGGTTTGCTAACTACCCTCGGTTAATTGTGGAAAGTTGAGCTATTGCAGTTGCAAAATTAAGGGTGCAAACGTTTAACTTGATGTGTTCATTAGAGCTATTGTTAATTTTTGCATTATTTATGGCTTATCTTGTCATATAAGGTTCGTAGAAATATAATTCGCCTCTACTACGCGACACTTTTATGATCACGATGTTTTCACTTTGATATTTGTTAGTTTCTGTAATGGTTAAAAAAGAAGATATTTTTATGCTATTTGATTATACCAGTATGAATGGCATTTATACCAGTTATCAGTTCGATTCGCCGGTTTCCTCGGTTTGGCGAATATAGTTACAATAGCAGTAACCGTTGTACCTTCTTATTTTTTACTGGCGTAGGTACCGCTTACGAGGTTATAGCTGAGTTAACAACATCGCGCCAGTAGTTTCTTCTTTTCGCCATTTCGAGATATCAAGTGCAGCCAGGTACATCTCCACCTTATCTCTTCAACGGAGCAGAGGTCTTCTCTGCTTCCACCGGCGAGTACTGAATCGAAAACTTTCAAGCTGGAGCGTTCTCTTCCATCCGAACAACATAACCTAGCCCGCGCAGCCGCTGCCTCTTGATTTGCCGAACTTTGTCAATGTCGCCGTATATATCAAACAGCTTATCGTTCCATCAACTGCAATATTCGCCGTCTTCCGCCAAAACTTTCTCTCGAATATTGCTAAGGACGACTCATCAGATGATGTCATTGTTATATAGTAGGATGGGAATTATGAGGGACTTATAGAGTGTGGTCTTTGCGAGGACTTTACTTTGCAACTTCCTACTCAGACCAAAGTAGCGCCTGTTGACAAGAGATATTCTGCGTTGGATTACGAGGCTGACATGGTTGTTGGTGTGAATGCTGGTTCCAAGATGGACGAAATTATTTACGACTTCAAAGTTGTGATTGTCAACAGTGACGTGGATGCCTAGTGGCGAGTGCGAAAACTGTTTGTTTGATGTCAGGAGTTAGATGAAAGTCTTGCCCTAATACCCCACCAGACCTATTTGCTTCGCTGCCTTATGCATTCTAGAGAAAGCAGAACTAACGGCGCGGTTGTTAAGGCCAATGATATCAATATTATCAGCATACGCTGGCAGTTGTACACTCTTATAGAAGATGGTACTTTTTCTATTTAGTTCTACAGCTCGAATTATTTTCTCCAACAGTAGGCTGAAGAAATAGGGAGTCGCCTTGTCTGAAACCTCGCTTGGTATTGGAAGGCTCGGGCCTTCCCGATCCTGACGAAACTTTTGCTGTTGTTTAATGTCAGATTACACAGCCATATTAGCTTTGCGGTGATGCGAAGTTCAAATACAGGTATAGCAGGATAGAGGCCGTTCCTTTTCGTGACGTCGAAGGTGGCTTTAAAATCGACGAAGAGGTGTGTGTCGTTCTTCCTTTGATCGGCCTTAACCAAGATTTGGCGCATGGTGAAAATCTGGCCGGTAGTATATTTTCTAGGTCTGAAGTCACACTGATAAGGTCCAATCAGTTTGTTGACGAAGGGTTTCAGTGTTTCACACAATACGCTCGATAAGACCTTACATGCAATATTAAGGAGGATTATCCCACGGTAATTGTCGCAGATTGTAGGGTTCCCCTGCTTGTAGATTGGGCAGAGCACAAAACAGCTGATTAACTCTTGAATGTGGTTGATATATGTATGTAGGTAGTGTTTTCCTCAAAAGGGTCATACGATATTATGTGATATTGATATGAAAAGTGTTGTTGGAAGTTAATAATGGTTGATTAGAATACATTTAGAGAAAACTTTACATAAAGCGTTAGGAACTAGCTCTACTAGTTCTTAATATTTTTGTAGCAGGAATTTATTTTAAGGATCTTCGTCGCTGGATGTCTTCCATACTGGATATTACACAAACAATTTATGACTTCTACGCTTAACCAATATTGATGAGGTATCCGGTAATCAAGTTCGGTTCTTCTCCCGTCAAAGTTAGTAACACACAACTATTTTAATAACGCAAAGTGACAAACAACCGTTATCACCGCATATAACTTTGGACTTGTGTGGGTAGATGCATACATGGATATGTATGTATGTATGTATGTATTCATACAAGCAAAAATGTGTAATAATACATATGTACATATGTATGTCCCGCCACCCACGAATTTCGTTTTTGCTCGAATTCGCCATTCCCGCAACATTGTAACTTTTTGTTGTCACACTCTCGTTTGTGAGTCGTAACAAATCGTCCTGAACACATTTGCACGCATACGCACACATATATTATTTGTGTGCGTATGTATTTGCCTGAGCAGTGACACACTTTTATGCTTTTGTGCTCGCTCCTTCGCGCTTTGTGTCAGTTTAAGTTTCATTTCTCGCTTTTTATGATTTCAAACATTTTACATCACGCACTTACATAACAGTACACACATGCGTACACATATATTTACACATATTTATAAGTGTGTTAGTAGTTTAGTCAGTTTCGTATGTTTTCTTACAAAACAACAATGCGATGAAGATGTGAAGAAAACTGAGTTTCTAATGCAATCGAGTTTTGTGCGAATCTGTGCCAAAGGAACATTTTCAAGAAAACAGACACAAAAGTGTTGAGCAAGAAATCGGTGAATGGGTGCGTATAAGCACAGGGTGGCAAACTTTGTTTTTCGCATCGCTTTCATATGTGAGTTGTAAACAAGTTTTGTGTTTTATTTTCCTATTTTGTGCTTTATGTCTCCTTTATGCCTTGGAAGCGAAAATTTGCTAAATAGGTTAAGAGGAGTTAAAACGATGCGAGCATAACGGAGCGTCAGCGCAAAATGTTATTCCGTTATTCATCTGTTCGCGATAAGATTAGGTTGTAGTTGATGAGCTGGAAAAGTTTTCGGCTACAATCAAATTAGAAAATTGTATTTCTCTCAACACACAAACATAGTATGTTAGTATGTACATATGTATGTGTGTATGTAACTATGTTTATAAACACACGTCTTTCAAATCAACTAACAATGGCTTACGTAGGCTTTGATTAATTCTGAAACAGTTTAACAAAAGATTTGAAAGTTTTGTTTGATTGTTGTAAATTAGAAAACCAATGAAACTTCTGTTTCGTCAGCGAAAATAATCTTAAATTGGCAAACTTTGCGGATTAAATATAAATTAATTTAATCGGGTGTTGAAAATTTTACTTAAACTATCCTTAATCCGTCGTTCAGATTGCAAAATGTCTCACTGAGATACATATCGCTAGCAACCATTGTATAAAATTTTATTATACTTATATATAGGTAACTCTCGAAGCCCGATAAAAGCCCTGTTAGTTTGCTATACTGATACGTTATGTTAAATCAGCTGGCCGATCAAGAATCAGGAAGGATCTCTCTTCAACACCTAAGAATGCCAGTCCTTTGTGCTGCCAAATCCTCATAAATTGTCAAAGCTCTTTAAGCCTATCACGAGCTTATTGTGAAGGCTAACGACAATTTCAGCCGATTCGTCTGGTGCGCTGAAGGTCTGGTTACCGAGATGTTTCAATCTTACACTAGCAAAAGCTGGTCAATGGGGAAGATAGTGTTTCCACCTCGCCATCTTCCATACTACTTTGAAAGTTGGAATCCGGCATGATTCTGTTTATTAAGTAGTAAAAAATACTTGATTGAATTATCATTGTTATTGTGTGTTCTTGAAAATTGTAATGTAAATTGTATTGGAAAAGTACTATTCAATACTGTTTAAACACAGTGAAAAATTTGGTAAACCAGCTTCAATGTAAGTCTCCTCGTTTTTTGATGATCCACCCTGGGTACTGCGAAAATGGCTAACACGGAGGACAGGTGTTCAAGATTTTGTAGTTGCTCAACGACAATTGAAGATTAGTGAGATAGCTAGGACCATAGGCGTCTCAAACGACAACGGGTCACAACCTTAATGAAATATAGGGCACAAGAACGATATCTGCACAATGGTCGCGCAAGCTCCGTCAAATCATCGGCCTCAACACCCGCGCCGTTAGTTCTGCTTTCTCCAGACTGGACAAGGAAGCAAAACAAATGGGTCTAGCAGTGAACGAGGGCAAGACGAAATATTTCCTTCATCAAACAAACCGTCGTCGCACTCGCGACTTGGCTCTCACGTCACTGTTGACAGTCATAACTTTGAAGTTGTAGATAATTTCGTCTATCTTGGAACCAGCGTAAATACCACCAACAATGTCAGCCTGAAAATCCAACGCAGGATCACTCTTGCCAACGGTGCTACTTCGGACTGAGTAGGCAATAGAGAAGCAAAGTCCTCTCTCGACGAACAAAAACCAAACTCTATAAGTCACTCATAATTCCCGTCCTGATATGGTGCAGAGGCTTGGACGATGACAACAACTGATGAGTCGACGTTGCGAGTTTTCGAGAGAAAGACCAGGTAGAGAAAGACCTGGCTACGCTTGGAATATCCAATTGGCGCCATGCAGCGAAAAGAAGAAACTACGGGCGCTTTGTTAACTCGGCTATATCGCGTAAGCGGTGTCTACGCCAATTAAGAAGAGACGGTCGGAAAATAATTGAGAATATGACCGATAAAAGTAGACAATGACTAGATCGGATGGGGGAAGTTTCTACGAAAGTTTTTTTCTTTGCGGATGAGGGGGTCGAAAAAGCCTTCCCCATCATAAGTACTGTCGTCACAGCAACGGTATGTGCTGCTGCAGGTTCTAAGAACCTGTTCAGCATAGTCTTCTGTCGCGTCGTTGTATAGGAATGGCGGTTTTCCGACTTTTCCCATTCTGACGAGGTACTTTTTGAAGAATCCGTGAAGAACCTGTTCAGCGTGGACTTCTGTCGCGTCGTTGTATAGGCATGACGGTGCTTCGACTTTTCCCATTCTGAGCAAGTGCTTTTTGAAGTATCCGTGATCGGATAACAGCTGGGCTGTGTAAAAATCGACTTCTCCAAATTTACGGCTTTTCCATAAATCTAGATCTTTTATTAGTCTGGCTGGCTTCTACCGCTAATAGCTCTGTTTTTTCCGTAGCGAGCTGGAGGTTGTGTGAGTCGAGCCATGCTTGCGTATGTACATATGTATTACGAACTGTTCAAGCATACTTCGCGTTTCTGTTGTGTCTCTTGCTCTAACTACTGCTGCAATGTCGTCCACGTAGCCCATTAAATGCGATTCGCCTGGCATTTCGAGTTTTGATATACCGCCGTATTTGATGTTCCACAAGTCTGGTCCCAGAATGGGTCCTTGTGCTGCTTCTGACGTGACCGTTGTCTGTGATCCCTTTCCATTTTGGCACAGCAGTTTTCTGTTGCTTAGGTAGCTCCGCGTCATAGCTTTGAGGTAGTCAGCAACCTATTCTTTTGTATTTGTGCCATCTGTGACTTCTACACCTTCAATGACGCATTTTATAGCTCCTAGAGTTAATCTGCCGGGTCTAAAGCCGTGTTGTCTAGGAGAAAGTTCTCCAGCTTCGTTGAAAGCCGCTTCGATTTTGGGTTTAAGTGGACTTTCATATAGCTTTCCCGCTGTGTCAAGCATGCATAGTGGACGGTATACTAATGACAAATTCGGATCTCCTTTTCTCTTACTGATTATAACCAGCCGTTGCTTTTTCCAGGGTTCAGGGAAATTCTACGAAAGTATTAGGTATATTAAGGTGGAACTTTATGTACACTAAGTATAGTAAGAACGTTTGAAGAGATGTATACTCTCCTACACTTAAGTACTCAATATGTGACAGCAATGGTAGATTAAGCGCGGCTCTGTTCTGGAAGGACTAACTAGCGGATCATGTGGTTGCACTTTTTTACTGAAGCATTTTGTGAAGCGTTGAAGCAAATGAAACAGAAGGCATATTTTCTTACGATATTCTTAGACTCATAATTAAAGTGAGCAATTTTTTCATTATTCTTTGCCTCATAACGATTATCCTAAAGATTCATCTGCCAAGAATGAAGTTGTTTTCATATCCTCGACGTTACTTCATTCGGTAATCGAAGGTAATTGGAACTAATTTGTGAAAACATCGAGGAACAGTCGTAAATAATGTAATATTCGACTTTCTTAAGTGTGAATAATCAACAGGCAGTTTTTTATAATTTTATCCCGCGTCACATTACGTATTAATGAGTACCGTAATGATGATATTCACATGACATGCACGTTTTAAATGTTTGCAAACCGCATTTATTAATAGTTTCAACGCCTACGAACTTGTTCCTAAACTCGCCTGAATGTAGCAAATGTCAAAGGAAATGAAAAAGAAGGAAAAGGACGATTGTAAAGAAGAACTAAAAACCGAAGCAATTAAAATGCAGTGTCGCTAATGACTAGGAACGTTTTAATCCACCAACACATGGCACATTCCTGACACGTGCTCATTTCTACGCACACACACACACACATACATACACACGAACACGTGGTTGCATGCAAGCGGGAAGCAAGCAGGAAGTTGCGCTCAACAGTTGCGCACTTAAGTAAATGAATGGCAGGACTTATCCGGATAGTAGATGCCTTCGCAACGATAAGTGTGACACTTAGTAACGGTTCGCTGATAAAACGAAAAGGTGCTGAAATGTCACTCTTATGGTATAACATGGCTTCTCTTTATTTCCAGGGAGGATACCTGACTACCTTTTAAACAATTTAATTACAACAGGACATATTTGTATTTATTGACAACTTAATTTTCATTGGGGTAGGCTTTTATGGACTATTATATACATACATATGTATGTAGATATCGATACTTTATTGCATTGTCCTTTTGATTGTGAATATGTTTTGATATGAACCTTGCAATTTGAATTTCAACTTTCGGAATAATAACTTTTGCAATACTGCGTGGATCTTCCTTACCAAACTTAGACCTGAAGCTTAAATTGTCCCTATCCCTCATATTCTCCGAAAGTCACGCGATTATACAGGCTTTGAGTTGAGCGCATAGTCAGCTCAAATCCAGTTATTAGCGAAGCTACAAGTTTTTTCCATATTGGATTTGTATGGGTGGCCGGTCACAGAGGAATCACCGGAAACTGCAGAGCCGATGAGTTTGCTAGGGCACCCTTACTTAAATTTCATCCATTTGGAGCGAGTCGATTTTCCAATATCCTCTTGCGTTGTAGCACTAATAATCTCAAGAGAGCTCCGCAAATGCTGCTCAATAATCAGAGTTTGTGCGACTGCGAGATACTTTTGGCCGAAAGTGACCCGTTAGAATACCTACTCCTCTGTATTACTTGAACTTAGCAGTTTGAAGTTTAAGCGACAAATGTCACCAGTCACTGAGTTCGAGGAAGGCTCAACTGGTAGTAGCAAAAGCTGCAAGGTCTGACCGGAGATATATGTAAATATGGTATCACGGGGAGCAGTAAACCTTTGGCGTTCGCTCCAATCTGCTCATTGGGTTTGGCACTTTGGGGAAATTCGTGGTGGTTGCCGTTTAAACCTAGATTCCGGTAGAACCTTCAGTTTAGTGTGGAGTCACAACTCGGGCGGGTGCCGGACCCACAGCACGGCAGAGGTTTTAGATCGGCCTCGACCTCAGCAAGGTGAAACAGTTGTCTCTTCCATCTTACCAATTGAAACGAGATAATGCTTGCAGAAAGCTTCCATTATTTGTACTTTTACACCCGTGAACTTTTAACACCGTGACGTTAGTCCATCGATGGCAGGTATTCATGTGAAACACACCGGACATTGTACACTGTTCAATAGGTGCACAGGCAGAGCGACTAAATATTTTGAAATTCGCTCTTTGCCAGAGCTGTAGATGAAGGCGAGCTGTAATTATTTACACAGTCACTTTCTCCTCCATAGGTCACCATTTGCTGGACTGAGATTGAAATACTATATGTCGGAGAACCGATCTGGTTGGGATTGATATCGACCGCTCTAATAAATTTGTGATAAACTCAAAACGTTTCGTCGTTCTATGAGATGATACACTTGAAGAAGCTTTTGGATAAATATCTTTCCAAGTGTGATCCATTAATTTTTGGCTATTTCATTACCTACTCAAGTTAAACTTAACAAAACGTAACCTTAAGGTATCTCCATGAGAGCCAATTTTGAACATCGCCCTTGGAGCTCAATCACTTCATATCCAATTTTTAATTGCAACCTCTTTATTCAAGTTTTGGACTTCTGCCTTACATCTGATACCCTCTTCATCCTTGAACCTCGTCTTCGTATTGGAGAATGATATCTGTGATATCCAACCTAACTCCTTCTAATAGTGAGCAAATTTCATTCCTAAAGTTGCACTATCAGTCCTGAGGTAGCAGAGCAGAGAGTTTCTGGAACTATTGTTCTATTTTATTCGGAATTCGAATGAGAAACTGACTGTTAAAACAGACGAGCATCAGAAATTTTACGATTTCTTTTTACAGATAGGAAATGAAGGGATTCTATTGGAAGATTTTAAGCTGTCGCTTAACACCCTCCTAACTCACTCCAAAGAAAAGGTTTTCGGTGATAATTGCTTGTCGCGAGCAAGCGTTTTTGTTTGGTATAACTTATTCAAAGACGGTCGAGAACGCGACGACGACGAACCACGTTCATGATGGCCCTCAACATCAACTGATGATCAACACGTCAATAAAATAAGGAATTGGTGCTTGAGAATTGACAATTAACAATCAGAGATCTTACTGGCATGGTTGGAATATCGAAAGGATCAGCGAAAACCATTTTGAAAGATCATTTGGGCATAAGAAAAGTGAAAGCCAAAATCACACATTTTGTTTTAAAAAACACCATCGCGCTAACGTTTGTGAAACAATGCTTTCCGACTACCACGATGACATGGCATGTTTTATTACTGGCGATGAGTCTTCGATCTATACCTACGAACCGGAAACAGACGATCATTCGGCTAAATATCGTGGCAAAGGTGAGCTGAAGTCAAAAACCGACGTCAAAGCAGGTCAAAAATCAAGGTTATGTTCGCAGTTTTCCTAGATTATCGAGGCGTGGTGTACTTCGAATTCATTTCGACTGGCCAAACTGTCAACAAGGAATACCATTTGAGTGTTATGCGTCGTTTACGCAAAGGAATTCGTAAAAAGAGACCGGAATTATGGGCCGAAAACTCTTGGTTTTTGCACCACGATAATGCACCGTCGCATACTGCATTGATTCTTCGTGAGTTTTTCGTCAAATAGTCAGCCAATATCTTGTCGTAAATACCGTATTCGCCTGATTTAGCTCCGTGCGGCAACCTGGCTATTCAGCAAGCTCAACCGCATTCTACGGGGAAACCGTTTTGAGTCAATTGAAGACATTAAACGTGAATCGCTACGCGCGCTGAACGCTATTGCGGAAATTGACTTTAAAAACTGTTTCGAGGTTTGGATAACCTCGGTTTTTGGTTTGCAAGTGCATTGGGACTAAGGATGTTTACTTTGAGTGGGGCGACATAAATTTCGAGGAATAAATTAAGTATTTTGAAAACATGAACAAAGTTTTACTATTTTTTGCTCGTAGTAGTATATGTTTATGTATCATACATATGTACATACATATGCATGTAAATAATTTAATTTGAAAACTAAAATTTTACGAAAACCAACAGGATTGACATTTTGACATTATATCGTGAATGAGTGCAAGGCAAACCTGATCAGAGTGCGAAATTTATTATCCGCGAAGTGTGACGTGGTGATAATGTTGCATATACACACACATATGTACATATGTAGATATATATGAGGTCCACATTTGGTCCGCATGTACGAAAAGTGTTATGCAAAATGCGCGTTGATGTTTACAGCTAGTGAAATGCACTTAATTAATGCAGTCAGTTGGCACACAAAAAGTTTTGCACTCAATTTAGGTAAATGCCTGGAGAAATTTGTATTAAAAGCGTTAGTTGTAAGTGGCAACTCCACGCTGGTCAAATGTCACTTCAGCAGATAAGTGAAAAGTTGAAGTTAAAAGTAAAACTGCTCTACTCAGATTACAAAATGCACGGAAAAACAAAAACTCACACACACACAAACACAACTACATTCACACACACATACATACATACATACATACATACATTAATGACTTTATGCCGTCACAAGCGAAAAGTGAGACATATAAATTGCAGACACATTGTAAATGTCACACAGCGAACATACTGCTGACGTTGCACTTTTCTTCGCCAACATTTCTCGACGGCCCAAGCGAAAAGGCTAAGGATTATAAACACACATACAATTAAGGGATCTACTCTACTACATACAAACTCACATAAGTATTTTTCATTTTCATTTGGTTTGTGCCACATCAAACAGCTGTGTTGGGGGAAAAAGGTGCGCTCATCCACAATTCATAAGGCGCCCTTCTGTGTTATCTTTCTTCAATTCGGTTAGTGTGTCCGGTGCGTATTGTCCGCAGCGGGATGATCTGCCGAAAACCTTTGCCTTTTACAAATTATATCCTAATTTGTGGGGAACAGTTGGAAATGTACGTTGATAAAGTGATAAGCCACTGGAGGTGTTCGAGCTCGGTTGCAGCAACAGCTGTGCCCAGCGGCATGTGACGCCAAAGCGAGTTATGGGAAATGAGCAGCGAGCGGTCATAAGTCAATTAGCAGTTATATTGGCTTCAAATGATCAAAGCGAATTCTGCGTATTTTTGCTGGGTCGCCGAGAGTTTGACCCTTAAATTCCGGCAATATAAATTAAAACAATTATAATTAAATTTTTATTTATGCAAAATGAAAAGGTTGGGATATTTAATTATTTGTGTTTAGTAAAATGGTTAGTAAGCAGGTTATTTTTGGAAATAAATCGCACTTTTGCTAGTTTTTCGTGTTAAATCACGCGGAAGTATCTCGTGCTAAATATGAAATATATTAAAATTTATTTTTAAGAGAAAAATGTTATAAAAAGAACATAATGAAGAAATAAAATTGAAATATATCGGGAATATCTCTTCCGTGTGTTATTTTTTTGTATTATAGATATTTCGTATATTTTAAGATATTAATCATGACGTACTGTCACGATACCTTAAATATGTGAGCGAGGCATGTGAATAAGAATTTTTAAGGGTGAGATCAAGGTGACAGACTAGAATGAGAATAAATCGATTTTTTTGCTATAGTACGGCTTAAGGTCTTAATAACATCAAGGTGTTACATGGATTTCCTCGGGTAAAAAACAGCCTTTGTTCAACAATTTTTTTCTCATATAAAAAATTAAATATTTTATTAGAATTTTTTATGGGTACAAACATAAACTATTAACAAAGAAATTCCGAAACTTTTAGAAAAACAAATTTTAAGCTCGGCCATTGTGACGCCATTTCTCGTGACCCTTCCGAAAAAAGATGCGCCCGCGTTGACAGGATAACTTCTTACAGAAACATCTAAAGTGCAAAATACGTGTTTTAGTTAAAACTTTAACTTAGAACTTGGACGAAGGAAAAAAAACCTGAAAATTGGATTTTTGGCAGACATTTTTACAAAAAAAAAATAAAATTTCAGTGAAAAATTCGGGACATTTTTCAAATAGTTGTAATCGAAAAAAAAATCTTCGTCCAAGTGTTTAAGAATTGTTTCCAATGACTTGTGTAAAATTTCAGGAAGATTGATTGAGTAGTTCTCGATAAATATTGCCAACCGACTTCAAAAATACATTTTCGAGGAAAACGCGTTTAAAGATGACGTTACGTGATAAAGATGGCTCACTCAGCCCTGCTAGCCTCGAGTGCACAAGTTCCCAAGACTCTATCTCCAAAACTATTACTCGGATCAAATTGAAAATTTAGAATAATATTCTAGAGGTGCTAAAGAATTTAATAAGTCAACAAATAAATAAAATAATTAAAATATAAAAAAATTGATAGAATAGTGAAAAGAGAAGTTTACAGTGCAAAATCAACCGTATAGTGGAAACGCTTGAGTCAGTCAGCTTTAGCTCTAAGTTCATTTATACTATCAAGTTGATCCGTGCAAGAGCTTTGGAGATACAGCCTTGAAAATTTGCGCTTAAGGTCAGTTATATACGCACATACTTGTGGTCACATAAAAAATTAGTCAAGACTTGTCAGGAACAACTTAACAAATTTTACATAAGTTTTCGAGATATCATTGACATAGGTCTTCGTGCTATAATTCAAAAGATCCTAAACGAAGATTTTTTTATATTTGAAAAAAAAAAATCAAAAAAGTCAGGAAATTTTCACTATTTAAATCAAATTATATTTTTTTTGAAAAAAATCTGCCAAAAACATAATTTTCATTTTGTTTAGCTTTTCTTTTGTCCAATACCTATGTACATATGTAGTTTATCGTCTTTACTAAAGAACTTATTTTTATACCACAGGGTCTATTAAATTTGCCATATCTTCTTCTTTATTGATGTAGACACCGTTTACGCGATTATAGACGAGTTAACAACAGCACGCCAGTCGTTTCTTCTTTTCGATACGGGCGCCAATTGGATATTCCAAGCGAAGCCAGGTACTTCTCCACCTGGCCCTTCCAACGGAGTGGAGGTCTTTCTTTCCTCTACTTCTTCCGTTGGGTACTGCGTCGAATACTTTCAGAGCTGGAGTGTTTTCGTCCATTCGGACAACATGACCTAGCCAGCGTAGCCGCTGTCTTTTAACTCGCTGAACTATGTCAATATCGTCATATATCTCGTACAGCTCATCATTCCATCGAATGCGATATGCGCCGTGGCCAACGCGCAAAGGACCATAAATCTTTCGCAGAACTTTCCTCTCGAAAACTTGCAACGTCGACTCATCAGTTGTTGCCAGCGTCCAAGCCTCTGCACCATATAGCAGGACGGGAATTATGAGTGATTTATAGAGTTTGGGTTTTGTTCGTCGAGGAGGACTTTACTTCCTTTTACTTGGACTTTCGGGGACTTTCCGAAATTACGTCGTAATGATCGAGAGAAAAAAAAATTTGTATAAATCGGCCGACACCCCCATGTAATCCCGTAACTTGGACTCCAAATGTACATAATGCTTTATAACTGAATTCGAGTGTATACGAGGTGTGTTAAGAATATAACGCGAATTTTCGTTTCTTGAAAAAGAAAATTATTCATTTGTTTCATTAATGTTGTCGCCTTCAAAATAGTCCCTATTCGTCCAGCGTTTCTTTCAATCGTCGAAACACTTCACAAACTCGATTATTAGGTTAGTCTTTAGCTCTTTCAGCTGTTTTCAGTTATCTTGTAAAACGACAACCTTTTAAGGTTTTCTTTATTTTTGGAAATAGAAAAAGTCACACTGAGCCATGCTTGACGAATATGGAGATTGGGCCATCGTTACGGTATTTCCTTTGGCTAAAATAAAAATAACGGGTAATCCAAGTATGGTTACTTTTTTCAATAGCTTTTCTTTGACAGTTCACGCGTGAGTTGTGTCACGCAGTCATGTCATTTTTGTTCAGTATTGTTTGACATTTGACATAGAAAGACTTGTGCCTGAACAATGTTTAGCTTCAGTTCAGGCCTTAGAGCAAAACACCACACTTGTCATTCGCCAGTTACCAGTCGAAATACTAGAACTAATCATGGAAAGTGGGACCAAATGGATGGCTTATCTGAGACGTATGTATGTATGTATGTAGCTGCGCCCAACATTTGAAAGAGATAATCTTCAAAAAATAAATGCCAAAGAATGTTCTATCGGATGATAATAAACATTCCTCATTCAATTTGATTCTTTTTGGTTTTTTCTTTAAAAAAAGTAGGCAAGCTCGAAATGGATCACCGTTTACAATAAAGAGTAATCGATACACACGCAAATGTATGCCGATGGTCAGTCTTTAGAATACCTCTACTTCTATGATGAGTTGTATGTATACTTATTACAAGCCATACTTAAACCCTTTAGTATGCAAACCACACAAATCATTGAGAGCTTTTCGGACAATTTTAAATATTTATTACTCTCTAGATTCTTAAAATTTGCTAAACGTACACTTTAATCCGTCTCGCTAGCATGTCAGCTATCCATCCCTACGTTTCTGTATTCGCTTACTCGCAAAGAAGTCGAGAGATTGGGTTGTTTGCAATTATCAACCATAAATGACGCCTTAAAGTCTGGCAAAAAGCCAATAAAAAGTACGACTTACTGTTTGCGGGAAAATATGTAAATTTTGTATTTACGTGTGTGTATGTAAATATGTGTGTGAGAGCAAGTGTGCGCTCAGCTGATGTTGTGGACAAATCTCTACAACTCACAACGCTGGAGCATGCCTTTGTTGGTAGTGCAAATAGTAAAAATATTGTGACCACTGTCCAATATTAATTACATGCTGACGCACAACAATTATATAAGTAAGCAAAAACAATGCTAGATTGCAGCTGTATGTATGTACTGCTTTAATGCGTTATGTGCTGTGTAGTTCTCACCCACTTTAAGCAGGCGCTCTTTGTTGCTGAGTAGTTTGTTTTTTGTGCTGAGGGTTTGCTGTGATTGTCCTGCTCTCCGCTCACTTTCGCATAAAAAATAGTGATTTTCAAGTTTTTTAATTAAATTACTCTGCATTACGCGGCCATAATCTGCACAGTAGCACTTCGGCGTGACACTTTATAATTGTTTTTATGTCGCAATGTGTGATTTCTCGTCGCTTCTTGCAAAAAACCGAACTTTTTTGTTTTGTCATATAAACTATAAAAGATTAAAAGCACTTCCATACAAGTCCACAGAGTTTCGCGTCAGAATGCACTTGTGCGCTTAAAGTATTCACTTACACAGCTCGACAACTCGTAAGCCGCTTTGCGAACCGACTTGAGCCGAACTATTATTGTAAATAATTCTATTCAGTTTTGCAATAACAACTTTTGAAGTGGCAATTAGACGCGTATATTTTTATGAATGCATTGACAGAGTGCACAGAAAAAACAAATCTCGATTGAGAAAGAGTGTGTGTGCATATAAATAAGGCACAATAGAATTTAAGAAGTGAGGAAATGTAATTGTAATCGCTTACACATGCACATTCCATAACGGCGTGGACCGAGTAAGCGGCCAGTGGCCAGCAGCCTGACAAGCCTCGTTTTTAATGGAGGCGAGTGGCTCAGTTTCGATTTTAAACAGTTTGCGGTTGGCGGTTGCGAAAGATAACGCGTCATGTGGCATAATAAAAGTTTTGAACGCAATTTTTATTTCAATCACACAAATTTAAAACATTTTAAAATCGTTTTCAATTCGTATAACGCTCGAAAATGAGCTCGTACAGCACACTGCATAGCACAAGTTTCGACAGCAATGACAATTTGGATGCGCTCGAGTGTAGTGAACATGGCACATTTCATAAAATGCTAAAATATTGGCGCAATAGCTCCAAGTCTGGTGTTAGTTTGAAAAAAAGTTGTAGTTTTTTGGAATATCGCACCTCGGAACCACCGCACGGCGCTTACGGTGTGCATGGTAGGTTGAGTGGTGGACGTGATAGATGCAACATCAGCTATAAACGACTGGAGAGCTGTGACGAAGTGAAATTGAAGAAAATGTAAGTTTATATGGATAAAATATTTAAATGAATAAGTTAGCTGAATAATACGGCCAAAAGACATTTTGATAATCAAAATAATGTTACACAAGGTACCCGGAAATTGTAAATAAAACGCAAAGTATTTAATTATTCATCAATATTTATATCGACGCCTTCAGGGTAATATCCACCAGATGTAAGACACTTATACCAACGTATTTTCCAGTCCTCGAAACACTTTTCATAAGTATTTTTTGGGATGGCCTTCAGCTGCTTCAGTGAATTTTGTTTTATCTCTTCGATCGACTGAAAACGGGTTACACGGAGCGGCAATTTCAGTTTGCGGAACAAGAAAAAACCACACGCAGCCAAATCTTATGAATATGGTGGTTGATCTATGGTAATCATTGTGTATTTCCCTTTAAATTCGATCACAATCGTGTCTCGATGCGATGGTGCATTATCATCGCCTAAAACCCATGAATTGTTCCCCCACAATTCCGGCCGGGTCGACAGGTGTTCTCACGCAGAAATTTCAATACGGTTAAATAAAACTCCTTATTGAACGTCTGTCTCTCCGGAACAAATTCAAGATGCACTAAACCACGACTATCGAAAAAAACAATTTACATATATCACTTTGATTGTTGAGCGGCTTTGACGTATTATTTTAGTTTCGGCTCGTTTTATTCCCTCTGTTCCGATGATTCTTGACTTGCTTGCATGTCCAACTCATCAAACCCATGTCTCGTCGGCAGTTATAATGCTCTCCATGATTGTAGGATCGGAATTCGTACGGTCAAGCATGGCCAAATTGATATTTTTGAAAAAATTCAGCTTTATCGGGTCGAGTCGAGTAAGGACGCTTTTCATAGCCAAAATATCCACCAAAATCTATCACTTTTTTAACATTTTCATTAATTCAAGAGGTCGAAGGTCGTACAGAACAAGGTATGTCTTTAACGATCTCTCGACCGTCTTTGAATGCTTTGTACCATTCGTATACTTGTGTTTTTTAATAAAACTGAATCACCATAAGTCTTTTCCAACATCCGGAACTATTCCGCACACGAAATTAATTAATGTTTAGAAATACAAAATTTGAAACATCCTTGATAAAACCTAACCCATAAACCCTTTTGACTTTATAAAATAAATCATCATGATAAGCTGAATAGATTTAGTCATGTCATGTATACAGACAGATGTACATACATAAGTATGTATATACGCGATCTAGACCCACAATTTTTGAAATGTCGATCTGTTATTTTGCACACGTCCTTTTCTTCCCAAGAAGATAATCATTTGTTGGAAACCCCCATATCGGACATATTGCTGCCATACAAACCGAACGATCAATCAAGTTCTTTTATGGAAACTTCTATACTTGTGAAGAGTATTCTAGCTTCGGTAGAAAAGAAGTTAAGGTTTTTCTTGTTTTGGCTTGCAGTTTCTCCTCAATGGATCTATAATATTTCTATTTTTCTTCTTGTAATTTTTTTTTTTGAAATCTGAATGTTCTGCTGAGTAATAATCTGTACACGAAGCTTTTTGAACCCACCAACATATTCTTGCAATTCTTTAAAAACTTTCAAAAAAGGCTCCTTCTCAAAACTAGTCTTGAGAGCCGAAATTCATGCTGCTTGGATCCCCTCTGTTGTCTCAAAATGCTTGCATTTCATCGGCCTTTTCAGACAAGGAAACAAAAAACGTCCGGGGGCCATATCTGGGCTGTAGGGCGGCTGCAGAAGCGTTGGGATGGCGGCTTTGGTTAGGTAGCCGTTTAAGAAAGGTGGTGTGAGCTGCGGCCTTGTCGTGGTACAACTTCAAATCAGCTGTGATGTTTTGTGGATCCGATTGCCCCTTCCTTTGAGTCTCTTTAAGACTTCAACGTAAAATTTGGCGTTGACGGATTGTCCAGGAGGAACAAATTCATGGTAGACGTCAATAAAGACAATGAGCATCGTATTCACTTTGGATTTGCTCATTCATCAGCTGACCTCTTCCCGGCCCTCCAAAAAGGCCTGGTGCCATCGAAACACACCACTTTTTGAAGAATTTTAATTTGTTTGAAAATAAAATCGATTTAAATTCTTGTTACAATAAATTATTAGTATTTCCTTCAATTTAAATTCCAATCTCTTGGTAATACTGAAAATCTTGTAGCTTAAAACGGAAAGCATACATAAAAACACTATCTTCATTTTCAGACGAATTTTTCTCTAACAATTCAAAGTAGCAAAATTCTAAGTGAAAGGCGGAATTGCATTGTATTTTATTAGTAATTTCTTACATAAATTCATATTATTAATACTGCTGCAGTTATACTGCGTCTGTATCACTAGTCATTAAAATTGTTCAATTCTTAATAAACTAGAAATGTATGAGCTTAAATTGCTCTTTTAAATTCTGCTGGGGAAATCCAATTCAAAGCGATAACGTTGAAAGTTAGCAAAATCGCGGAATTGAAAAATGTGAATCAGCATCGAGGCCATTTTATGATTAGATTTCATGCCTTAGAGAGTGGCGAATCGAACAAACAGCTAACATAAGTTCACGTATAAATATCTTTTTCAGTGCTGCCAGTCTGTTTGAACAGTTGGTATGTGGCGTTCGATTCGCTACTCTGCATCGCTTGGCGAATCGAAGAGAGCTTTTCTGTCTACTTTTTAAGTTAGGTTATATGATTTAGACCAGTTGCTTGTTCGATTTGCTATTCTGCAAGATTTGGTGAATAGAAAACTGTTTTTTTATATACATAGTATACGGTGGTTCAGAACTAACTTATTTGCACTGGAAGAATGTATACATATGTATATAAAGACATATTAACATATGTATATATGTATATGTGTATATGTATATATGTATATGTCCATTAAAAATATTTTTTTTTTTCTGTTACAACAAATACAATTGTATCTTTGTGTGTACTCAAACAAATATTTGCAGTTAATTTGTCCTCGTTTTAGTTATGAGAGGCGGTGGAATGCCTTTAAAGCGGTAGCGCGCCTGCATTTCTCTTTATGACTAGTAGGAATGTTTAACTGCAAGCAATCTGATTTTGTTATATAAATATTTAATTAAATCGGCGGCGTAAAAATAATTTTACGGAAGATAAAGGCCAGTTATCCAAAACCTCTGACGAAAGCCGACATGTTGCAGGGGTTTACTTATGTATAAATGCACATACTATGTGCATACATACATATGTATTTTGTATATTTACACACGTGCGTTTAAACGCTATTTAAATATTAATTTAATAAACTGTAAGTTATAATCCATATGCGGAGTTACAAAGCTACCGCACAGCTTCCTTCGTGATTAAGTAAAATAAATGTTTCATTGTTTGTTTGAGTTGAAATACGTTATAAAAATATTATAACGATTTTTTTTTGAAAATTTTAGGCACTTTTTGTTTACACTGTGCGAGCGGCAGTAAAAGAATTGAAGACATTGGTCTTTAACAATAAACTAGACTATTTTCAAGCTTTAAAAGTCAATTCATTCACGCTACAGGTCCACGACGTGTGATTATGCGCTCTCCAAAGGATTCCTTCAATAAATTGATTGCTTTACTGGCTGTATGGCTATGCTTGTAGTGTCGTCTTGTTGGAACCGAAGGTCATTCACATCAACATCCTGTAATTCAGGCACAAAAATTTCATTAATTATGGTTCAATAGGGTTCCAAATTGACTGCAATATTATATTCGGCTGCATTTCTGAAGATAAATGGATCTATGTACATTTGCCTCTGCCTATAGAGCACATCAAACAGTGACTTTTTGAGAAGGTCTTAACAATAGTTTGTGAGTTATCAAATCAGAAACAGCAAGCAAACAGAGTACAAATGAAGGAACATGCTCGTGATGCTCACCATAATCCATCTCATATGACGTATAGGCAATCGGTGATCCCAACATTTTTGGCACAAAATTTTGTTTAGCCTTATTTATTGCCAATTTGCTCCAGTTTCGAATCCATTTAAATATTCATTTAAAATGGAAATATTAAATAAAGGTTATACATATGTATGTATGTACATATGTACATACCTACAAGTATCGACAATTACCAGCACAATAGAGACCATTATCGAATTGTTGCCTAAAAGTTTGTCAACTTTCACAAATATCTTTCAATACCCCTCCAGGCGTTAGCCAAACTTTCAGTTGTCTTTAGACAAGACGTACACCTTCCTGCCCTCAATACTCTACATTATCAAACGACTGCAAACCAAAATTTTCGATGCCTCCAAGAATTCGTTCAAAAATCAAATCTTACGAGAATCACTAGCTGTATGTGTACAAGTATTTGCATACACACATACATACATAACTAAGTATGTGCTTGTGTTGGACGCTTTAATAATTGCCGTTCATGCCGATTCTGATAGCACAACATAGAATTTGTTATCAACACCACGCTTTGCATCATCAACTCTGCCGACCCACACTGCGCACCATCAGCCCATATTATCAGCAATAAACGCAGTCAACTGTAAGTGGGAGAGCACAAATGCACCAGAGTGAGAGCGACGATAAAGCGGAAAGCGTGTGGGAGACTCAAAAACAAAGCCATACAAATGGGGAGAATGTGAGGTTGATTGCTTTTGTGGGCGATGGAAGACTGACTGCCCACAATTGGATACCGAAGCAAAAAGAAGCGTGTAGAAAAAGCAGACATTCCAGTATCCACAATCCACACAAAAACATTGGAGCACGCTGAGCTTGCACATATTCAAAAGAAAACGAAGAAGCAGCAAACACAACAGTACTGCAAAGACAAAGCAAACGCAAACGGGAAAGAAAAGTCATTGGCTCAACGGGGCCATTCACGTTTTGGAAGTGATAAGAAAAGAGAGCGTGAGAGTGCCAAACAAAAACAAAGCGGCGTCGCAGAGAACCGGCATTTGTTTACATTTTTTGTCGATGGTTGAAGTAAATGTTTTGATGTAATTGATAAGGCGCTGCTGGGTTGAAACAAAAACCGGCTCAGGATGTGTGAGACAAACACATGTACATGCATATATGTAGGTACATACAAGACATTTTAAATGTGCGTGCAAATAATTTCTTTTTCGATTTTGTAAACACGACCACAAAAATTCTGTGCATGCCGGGTCAGTTTGCATGTGTGTGTGTGTGTGTATGTGTTATATGCATATTTGTACATATGTATGTATTATATTTACCATTTACGTTCATATGTACATATGTATCTATGTATGAATGTCCTGAGCGCTGAACACAATATGCAGTCACAGATTTCTTTCCATCGCTGACTATACAAATACATATACATACATAAGTACATTCTTGCATGCTTTTATGTATTGTATGTACATATATAAAAATATACATTAAATATAATATAACATATACATATGCATGTGTAAGTTAACACCAAAGATCATTGTAAATAACCCACAGCCAACTTCCGGCACGTGTCTTAGAATAGTTAACATTCAAATTCCCGGAATTAATTGCAATATTGATTGTGCCAATTTTATGCAACGGAAATCAATAATATTGCATTATTGCAGAAATATTAACTTTCCAAAGAATAGCTTGCGCAAAGCGCAAACTGAAACAATATTGCTATTGCAGCAGTCTGCTCAGTACAATAAACTGGTGATGCAAATAATTAAGTGCATAGCCCTAGCTTTAATATAAATATAAGTACTTGTAAACTAGATGAGTTGGGCAGTTGTTAATTTAAACTCAATAAACGCGGAATCGCTGTCCGCCTAAAACTAAAATTGTATTTTTTTTCGCTCTCACGAAAGTGATTGCGTAACTGGCGCCCGAGCTAAATACAAAACGTAAAGTTTTGTATAATATACCGCGTAAAGCGTGAAATCAAAAAAAAAAAAAATTTTTTTTTAACGCGTAAAGCATAGAACGTCGTATACCTAAAAGTACCGGTAGTGCGCGAGTGGCAAAATCTGTGGTAAAATCAAGTGAAATACAGTAAAAACGTTAACTTTGTGCTGTGACCTTTAAGTGATAAACTAGTGACAGTGTGCTAGTGCCACCCTGCAGCAAATTACCCAAAACTGAAGAAGCAAAAAACCGCAGTTGTGAAGGCCCCTTAGTAGCTTCGGCAAAAAGGTGGTATTATGTACCAGCCTACACTCTAGAAAAAAAATTAAAACTGATAGTTAAAATAACGAAGATAACTAATTAAATTTATCGTCACCATAAAAAAAAAAAGCCTGAAAAGCGACAAGCAAAGTAACAATATAAGCAATTAAAATACATTCTAAAACAAACCATTTAAAGCAAAAAAAGGCTTCAAAATCAAACTCCTAAGGGAAACAGTGAGAAAAAATTAGTACAATAAAAAGTACTAAAATCACCTATAGCCAACAATTGTACTATCCCCAGCGACTACAACCGTTATATCTATACCAAGAATTGCATCAATCAACATCTCAAGAGGACACCAGCCCTGAGAAGAGCATCAGCATCCAGGAAGCAGGATCAATATTAGAGTAAGAAACATTTCTTTAACTTATAAGAATTATTTAAATTAATTTAAATTATATTGTAATTATATTAAATTGTAAAATGGTTAATCCCAACAACTTGGTCAGACCTCCCATTCTTCCTTCTAACCAATCCACTCCTCAAGCGACAAATAACACTCAATTAAGTATAGACGACTTGACATCATTAATAGCGAGTATAGCGACAAATATACTACATCAGCAAGGACCAAAGGTAGTACAGGCCACCCTAAATCCGGATGCCAACTTGGCAACTACAACTGATCAAACTATTGAGGACAGACATAGAAATTTAGACGGTTTAGATAGGATCCCTGATGTAGTGAAGTGTCTAAAAGAATTTTCTGGCCGCCCAGGAGAATTCATATCGTGGAAAAAAAGTGTAGACCGTATGTTAAATATATACGAACCATTAAAAGGAACCCCGAAATACTACGGAATCCTTAGTGTAGTTAGAAATAAGATTGTATGCAATGCAGATATGGCATTGGAATCTTATAACACGCCACTTGATTGGTCAGCAATAACAAAATGTCTGGCAATGCATTATGCCGACAAGCGTGACCTATCCACCTTAGAGTACCAAATGACAACTCTAGTACAAGGTAATAAAACGGTTGCTGAATTCTATCAGCAAGTATACAAACACCTCTCATTAATTTTAAATAAACTAGGATGTACCGAAATGAGCAACGAATCTCTACGAATGATAACGCAATCATACAGGGATAAAGCTTTGGACACCTTCATAAGAGGATTAAATGGCGACCTCCCACGATTACTGGGAATAAGAGAACCGGTCGACTTACCTCAGGCCCTTCATTTATGCCTGAAACTAGACAATCAGAATTTTCGCATGAATCATGCTCACAATGTGAAAACGGCATACCAAACTCCTCAACTCTATCCTAAGCGACGTTCTTCACAGGAACAACTGCAATCCTTTTACCCTAAATTGGCGTACTTGCCACAACCAAATCAAACAAATTGGCAATCTAGACAACAATTTCCTAACCAAATTCCGCATACAAGTACTCCACCCAGGCCACCTAAACCTCAACCCCGGCCAGAACCTATGGAAGTTGATGAGAGTATGCAATCACGTCGAATTAACTATATGAACAGAACTCCTCAAAATCAATTTCAAGGGAAAAGACCACCATCAGTTAATAACCAGCAACAAAGGAAAACCCAAAGAACTTTCCACATTGCCACAATTTCGAAAGATGTAGAGAATGATTATTCGGAAGACGAACCATCTGAAGTTCATTTTTTAGCTTGATGAGCTCTTCGCTTCCATATTTTGAAGCAAGAGCTGATAACGGGAAAATTCTTAAGTTTTTGGTAGATACAGGATCTAGTAAAAACTACATTCAACGACACTTGGTTCAAAAACATATTAAAAATAAAAACCCATTTTTCGCAAAAACAGTAACAGGTGATGTTAAAATTAATGAACACACAATGCTAAAATTATTTGGTCTAGATAACGAAATCAAGTTTTTCTTAATGCCATCCTTAAAGACATTCGATGGAATTTTGGGAAACGATACATTAAGAGAGCTTCAAGCAATTATCTACACAAATGAAAATTATTTAATAATAAAAAATCGAAAAAAATTAAACTAAAGCAGCTTCCATCAAAAGGCAATAAATGCAATACATATAAAGGACGAGCACTTATCGTCACAGCAGAAGACTAGCATTAAGCAAGCAGTAGACGCATTCCCAAATCTGTTCGCGGAGCCGAACGAGAAATTAACATACTACGACAAAAGTTGTTGGAGAAATAAGAACCATAACGGACTCTCCTGTTTACTCTGAAATTTTACCCATACCCCTGCATCATCTCAAATCAGAGGTAGAAAAGCAGGTAAAAGAAACTTTTAGAGTGACAAGATGCATAAGACCCACCTAGGAATCTCCTTACAGTCACCATTGTGGATCGTCCCGAAAAAGGCCGACTCTGCGCGGGAATAAGCAATGCCGAATGGTCATCGATTACCGAAAATTAAACTCGAGTAACAGCAGACAGATGCCCAATTCCACTGAAATAACAGAAGTAATTTTTTAGCAGCTCGGCGAAAGCAAATTTTCTCGAAGTGTTAGATCGCAGAAAAATGGATTTCATCAAATCCTCTAGAGAATCTGATATCGAGCAAACGGCATTTTTTCCATCAACAATGATAAATACGAATTTACACGTTTACCATTTGGTTTGAAAAATGCTCCTTCTATTTTTCAGGCGCCCATCTTGATGATATCTTGCGCGATCTACATAGGAAAAACACTGTTATGTCTATAACATCGATAACATCAATTATATTTAGCAAAACGGAAAAAGAGCACCTTTTCACATTAATACACTTTCAATACCTTGGACGAAGCCAACATGAAAGTTCAGTTGGATAGAGTGTCACTTCTTCCAAAAGGAAGTAGAATTTTTGCAGGGTACAGTAATGTATCTCCAAATGGCATAAAAACGAATCCTGCAAAAGTTGAAGCAATTGCCAACCTTCCAGAACCTATAACTTTAAAAGAGCTTCGCAGTTTTCTTGGTTTGTCAGGATACTACAGAGAAGATTCATAAAAGACTATGCGAAATTAACAAAGCCACTGACTTCTCTTCTGAGAGGGGAAGAGGGTAGAATTTCAAAAAACAAATCCTCGCAAGTAAAAATAAATTTGAGCAAAGAAGCGATACAAGCCTTTAATAATATCAAGCGCTCACTTACTTCAAAGCTGATGCTGTACTCGTATACCCCGATTACAATAAAAAATTTGAGCTGGTAACAGATGCTTCCAATTTCGCTATTGGAGCTGTTCTATCCCAAGATTCCGAAGCCCCTGGCATTTATCTCAAGGACATTAAATAAAGCCGAAAGAGCACTATGCAGCCAACGAAAAGTGAAATACTAGCCATAATTTGGGCTTTAAATTCGTTCAGAAACTATTTGTATGGATCTGCCAAGGTCCAAATCTTTACTGATCACCAGCCGCTAACATATGCGCTGAGCAATAAAAATAATAATTCAAAAATGAAGAGGTGGAAAGCCACGCTTTTTAATGGAGGAATACTCATATGAACTTTTTTACAAACCGGGCAATCAAAACGTAGTGGCGGACGCATTATCGAGGATTCCACCAAATGAGGTGCACATTAACACTTTGTCTATAACTGCAACAAATTCGGATGATAGCTCATTCCATAATTTAATATATAGTATCAAGCCCCTATTAACGCTTTCAAAAATCAAATCTTCTTAAAGAGATGCGAAACCTCTACTCACCAATTTAAAATAGTATTCCCAACGTATCATCGCCATATAATAACGGAACCAGAATATTCTCAAGCAAATCTGATTTCCAATCCTTAAAAGATACCTCAACCCTTCGGTAATAAATTGTTTATTAAAACAAGAAGAATCCACAATGGGAAAATACAGGAACTATACCCCTTGCACTTTAGTAAGTATCGCATTAGATTCACTCAAGCAGAAGTCGAAGATGTAACTTCAGTAGAACAAGAACAGGAGGAACTCATAATTAGAACACATAACAGAGCTCATAGAAACAGCAAAGAGAATAGGACACAGAATTTTGGAAAAATACTACTTTGTTTTCCGGAATGGCAAAATAAAATCAAGAAAATTATTAAAATATGCGCCACTTGTAAAGAGAACAAATACTGAACGACACCCACCCAAACCCCCAACTGCAAAATACGCCCATCCCAAAATTTCCGGGACAAATAGTCCACATAGACATATTCTTGGTCGGTAAAGAACTAATTTTAACTGCTGTAGACAAATTTTCGAAATATGCAGGTAGCAAAACCCATTCGGTCTAGGAGCAGCAAGAAGATATCAGACAACCAATGAGGGATATTCTTTTCACTTTAGTACCGGAAACAATAGTAATGGACAACGAAAAATCCTTTAACTCAGAGACACTAAATTTTATGATTGAAAATGAGTTTGGTATTGAAATACATCGAACACCCCCATATACGAGTTGTTCAAATGGACAGGTAGAGCGGTTTCCACTCAACCCTTCAAGAAATAATGCGTTGCCCAGGTCGAAAAAACGCATCGAACATTTTATGAACTTTTAGAAAAATCGGTAAAAGAATATAATAATTCTATACACTCTACCACTGGAAGGAAACCGATAGAAATATTTTTCGGAAGACGCGTTAGTAGCGATCCCAAACTGCTGATATTGATAGGCAAGAAATAATTAAAAAACCAAAAGACAAGCAAACCAGCCGACCTTTCTTTCCATAATAAAAACAGAGATTTTGACACCGAAACAATATTCGGAAGGCGATGAGATTTTCGTAAAGATAAATAAAATCATGATTAGGAAATAAATTATCAGCTAGATACAAGAAAGAAATCGTACTACAAAATTATAACACTACAGTCAAAACAAAGTCAGGGAGAATAATTCATAAAAATAATATTAGGTTATCATAAGAGCTTAATTTTTTCTTTTCTTTCCCTAGAAAAATGAGCACAACAATAAGACTTTTGACATAATAATGACGATTCTCACCACCGTAGCACAACAAATCGACATACAAGACTTGACAAATAATAACGGATATATTCCCACATCAAGACGGAGGAAATAAAAGTAATCGATCACTATAACAAAATTCTTCATATTGTTAATATATAACTGCATACGAGGACACAGTGACACTAATCTACACAACATACAAGGACTAACCGCCAATAGAATAGAAAGCAAGCACTTACTGGACACAGTCAATAAGAATTTTTTATTATTAGAAAAGAAGATTGAGAATCTTAACCCACACTTTAGACATAAAAGAGGCTTAATAAATGTATTAGGAAAAGGACTTAAAGTAGTAGCAGGTACTATGGACAGTGACGACGAAACCAAAATAAAAAACTCTTTAGAATACCTCTCAAACAACGGAAAAAATCTTGACGGATAGAATCCATAATCTGACATTCGTAAATAATTTACTATCATCCCAAATACAAAACATTACTTAATCACATAAATAACAAACAGATTGTAATAAGTGACTATTTGAACAAATTCAAGAACTTTATCCAAAAACAAAATAATGACAGTAGAAGACGAAATTGAATTTATGCAACAAATTTACCAAGTTAACAATGACATTTCCTTTTACGTGACCACATTGACGACATCGGTCAAATAATGATTTTCAAGCAAACTCGGAATAATTCCCACCGATATTTTAACAGAGACAGAACTCAACTTGATTAATGACTTTGACAGCTTCACTCTAACATCAAAGTTTCCGTCGCCGTACAAGAACAGAATATTATCATAATCCTTAAAATTCCTAACTATTCACGAGATATCCTATCCAAAATCCTGTTCGAGCCTATCCCTAATGCCAAAATAAAGAAACAATCATATTGAAAAATTATGAAATACTAGTGGATAATATGAACAATATTTTTTAATGTAAATGTAAAGAAAATCTGAAACAAAATTTGAAAAAATTGTAGATGATTGTTTAAAGAATATACTAAACTTCGAAGAAGCATACTGCGATATGCAAACCTTTGAAAGAAACCGTTGTAAACGAAATTTTACCTACAGTATACTAATATTTAAAATTTCTATTCTGAAATTGTACACAATTGTAATAAAATGAAAATAAAAATTAAAGGAAATTTTCTTATTAAATTTGAGAACTGTGAAATTAGAGTAATGAATAAAACCTTTTCTAATGTAAAAATGAAAGCATTCGATCAATTTATTTTGCCAAATATGATAACAAAAAATTAAATACCAAAATACATCTTTTCCAAATCTAAAGTTGAAATCTTTGTACTTAAAACAATTAAATCAAGATGATCACATTAAACTCTTAGTGAATGAAAACTATAAAACGCATATAATTAGTCTAAGCACTGATGTCGCACTAGTATTTATTATAGTACTAGTGGTATTCATTTTGGTATTCATAATTAAGCACAAGCACAAGCTACATATATGTATCACCAGTATCGCAAGGAAAAACTGAAAACGTTTCAAATTTAAAAAACGGTCCATTTTTACAAGTCGCAATATCTTAGAATATTTTACAAAAACACCGATTGGGGACAATCGATTTAAGAGGGGAAGAGTTAACACCAAAGATGTTAGTAACCCCACAGCCAACTTCCGGCACGTGTCTTAAGAATAGTTAACATTCAAATTCCCGGAATTAATTGCAATATTGATTGAAATGCCAATTTTTATGCAACGGAAATCAATAATATTGCATTATTGCAGAAATATTAACTTTCAAAGAATAGCTTGCGCAAAGCGCAAACTGAAACAATATTGCTATTGCAGCAGTTTGCTCAGTACAATAAACTGGTGATGCAAATAATTAAGTGCATAGCCCTAGCTTTAATATAAATATAAGTACTTGTAAACTAGATCAGTTGGGCAGTTGTTAATTTAAACTCAATAAACGCGGAATCGCTGTCCGCCTAAAACTAAAATTGTATTTTTTTTTCGCTCTCACGAAAGTGATTGCGTAACTTCTACAATATAGATATGTATGTATATCAATATGTTATGCCTTATTTATTTGCTTGTTTTAGCGTGAATGAAGTAGCCAGCAAAGATTTTCCCTTGCTATCCTAGAATGAGGAAATGCAACCATATGAAAGCAGANTTTTCCCGCATTGCTATCATCCTCGGCGTGCTGAATTTTTGTTGGGCTTCGCTTTATTCGCTATCGCTTTTGCTTGTGTTTGAACAGTTATTGTTTAGGCAGTATTTTAGACTAAGCGAGTCCTCTGCTAGTACATACATATGTTTAAGTGTAGGATTTGAATGTACATATTCATTTTTTATGAGGGAAGCATCGAAATTCGACTTCCAACTCAAACGTAACCACTAGGTTAAGTATTACAGTAGAGCCCGAAAATTTGGAGATGGCCTAATCGATTCCTATGAGATTTTAAACTTCTGCTGAAAATTACATACATATCCTTAAATTACAGAGCATTCTCTATCCGTATTCTCTAATCCGGATCACATGTTTTATTATTCATTTACATACTACATAAATTCATTTTTTTTATAGTAGAGGGAAGCATCGAAAGCCGACTTCCAACTCAAAATTCTCCCACGGAACCACCGGTTAAGTATTACCTCATGGTTGGGTTCGAATATTTAAGTCTTCCCTATTGTGCGAACTGACGGATCACTAATCTGCTGAAAAAGTCTCAGTTGTCTAACGCTAACGGCTAACGGTTTTCCATTTCTCAGTCCTCAGACACGTGAGTGTCGTTATGTTATCGATCGCAAAACTACCACCGAGTGTTTTTCCCTTGTATTTGAAAAGCGAGGGCAATAAAATAATAGATGTTCAGAATTTTCTATATACTCCATATACATACGTCGCATGAAACTTGTAGAGGTAGCTGCTAAAGCATACATGTCCACTAAGTATTTGGGTCAGATGGAAATCAAGGTCCCCATGTCGTCTGTTTATCCACGAGTGGATTTCCGGTTTAAGTCTGTGGGTGCAGCGCCCTTTAGTTGATGAATGCCATCGCTGCTGCCACATTTTTGTACGCTTTTTTTAGCATAGCATTTTATATTCATTGCCTCCATCCATACAATATTACGCAGCTCATAGCTTTTGCTGTTAAAAACCGCCGGCTGGAAGGCGTGTAGCCTGATTGGCCATCATTCTCGATAGAGCATTATACATTTTGTTCGCTTTACCAGAAGTATACGCCAGGTGTTCCTTAAATTTTAATTTGGAATCTACTATTACTGCCTGATACTTCAGCTGCGGCTGTGAAGTTATGTCGATCTCCATTACAGTGAGCTCTATTCGTTCTTTCGCCTTTCTGGTGCTTATGAGTAAAACTTCTGTTTTGTGCTCCGCCAGTTCCAGACTCACACAATAGCACCATTGATGTATACCATTTAAGTACTCATTGCATTTATTTCTTAGGTCGACTAATTGTTTAGCCACTGCTACCACCATGACAACGTCCGCATATGCTATTAGTTTCACGTCTGTTGGTTGCTGTCTTCTTAGCACCCCATCATACATGAGGTTCCATATTAGTGGGCCTTGGGGTACTCCACTCAAGATAGAGTTGCTCTTGGTGCCTTCGTCCGTATCAAAAATTGGCCTCCTTTTTTTAAAATAACTCGTTATAATTTTTATGACGTATTCAGGGGCGGGTATTTCATCCAGGGCTTTGATTATATGTATGTGCCCGTTTTGTCATGTTGAACGCATTCATCATCCAACGCAGTTCAACAGTGGCTCTCTTTATTATAAAGCCGTATTGTGTCCCTGAAAATCCGACGGTATCCTGGATCGCTAGCTCGAAGCGTATGTATATATTTTCGTACACTTTACCTATTGTGTCGGTACGTATACGATGATGTTCCTTCAGGTGGTTTCTTTGGGACGAGAACTAAATGCTTTACTTTCCATGAGTCAGGGAACACCTCTACCTTTATACAAGCGTGGTATATTTTAAGAAACAGTTGAGGTTTTGAGCTCATAGCTTCCTTCAGGGCTCTGTTTGGTAAGCCTTCTAATATTATACAAGCGCTTTGGTGTTTTTGATTTTCTTTATGATCGCGTTTTCAGTAATAATTGAACGCCTTAAAATCTGAGGCTAAAAATGACTCTTTTCATAAAAATATAAAATGTTGTGTATAAAATAGCATCACTGGTTTTCCGTTGCCACTTTTTAGAGTGACTTTTACAGGCACAGTGTGTTTAATCGTATTATAAGTTAAAAAGAGAATTATATAAGGTTTTGTTTCGCGGTATACATAATGTATACATAAGTATATACTTATCTATCTGTTAAAGTTTACCTTATGTTATGAAATTTTTGTTAACCATGACCGAAAATTATTTACGGCAGCTGCTTAAGTCGGTACACCTCAGTAGTTCCTTGTGACTTTTACAATGGATAAAATATCGAACAATGAATTTGTCTGAAATTTTGTGTTTCTCAGCAAATTTCGTGTGCGGAACGATGCAAATATTGGATAAGGCTTACGCTGATTCAGTTTTATCAAAAAGCCTACGAGTGGTGCAAGCCTTCAAAGACGGTGGTGAGATTGTTGAAGACTAGCCTCATTCTGAACAGCCTTCGAACTTTTCAGCTGATGAAAATATTAATAAAGTAAGGATATGGTGCTTGAAAGTCGACAGGCAAGTGTTAGAGACATGTCAAGAGAGCTCGACATCTTTCATGAGTCCGTTTGGTCGATTTTGGTGGATATTTTGGGTATGCAACGCGTTTTTGTTGGACTCGTCCCGATTAAACTAAATTGGTTTTTTTAATAATATTGTAAACAGGTCTCTCTGGACATGCTTGGCCGATCGAATTCCGATCCCGCATTCATCGTGCGTATTATAACTGCCGATGAGACAAGAGTTGATGAAATTGACATGCAAACAAGTTAGCAGTCATCAGAATGGAACCCGTTTTCAGTCGATCGAAGAGATAAAACAAAATTCGCTGAGGGAAGTGAAGGCCATCCCCAGTGAGTGTGCCAACTCAAAACATAAATTTAGTCCCCGTTGTAACTATAAAAAGGACTATCCAGCTATTTTCAATCATTTTGTTAATTACTTTTACTGATTTAGTAAAACCAGAATACACATTTTTTTTTTAATATTTAGTCACATACGTTGCACTGTACTTTAGCAAGTGCGCTATCTACAAATGCATATTTCAACACATTCTCTAACTACCGCTCAATATGTACTTGCTTATTTTGCCTCTCTTACGCTCAGAAATGCACCTCACATTTTGTTCTGTGTGATAACACTTGCTAATATTGCATAACAACAAAGTTAGCGCGTTGTCCAAATGCAGCGATTTGCTTTTCAGCTCTACTTCTTTATTCCAATAAATTTCTGATTTTGCTTTTGCCGCTCTTTTGCTGCATTTTATATGTATTTTGCTGTGCAACGGTGCATTTGCTCGCAACTCCCTCGCGCTGTATTCGCCGGTGCTGGCCGCTCTTCTTATCAACTCCCTCCCACGCGGTGAGCAAGATTTTGTTTCTTCAACGCGCTCTCACTTCATAATGCAAGCCGGTGTTTTTGTTTAAAAGAGTTTGGAAGTGTGGAGTTGTGGAACTTGTATTCCTATATTCGTCTTCGAATATAATTTAATATTAATTAGTTTGCTGTTGCGTTGTGCAAAAGTAAATTTCATGTTATAAGCTTTCTCATTAAAACAATATTTAATTTCTTTCAAAGTCGCTTTACAGCTATTCGGCATTTGTTAATTCGATTTTTAAAGCCGCTTTCGCGAAGAGTTTAAAAGCTCCCGCAAGTGGAGCTTAACACTTTACAATCAGTTGTCCTCAGATTCCACTGCCTCGGCTTCCAGCCACTAGCTTTGCTTTCTGCCTCCGCTTTCGTTTGTTTTAACTGCTTTTGCGTTTCTGTGTCTTTTGTCTTTTCTCCGCTTTCTGGCACTTGCGGCACTCAACTGAGCAACTGAGGCGCGGCGTCGCGCGATTGAATTACAGCGGCAATTCCTTGGTCAGTCGGTCGAAAGCTGGTTTGGTTGCCGCAAATATTGTTTGGAATAAGTTGTGGGTCGTTTTCGATTACGTTCGATGTCGCGAAAAGCGGTCGACCCAAAACGATTCGCGTAAAGTGCGAAAACAGTTTTAAACTATAAAGAAAGCAAAACAAAAAATGTAAATACAGAATCGTGTAGAAATCTAAATTGAAATTTCGTACAAAAGTTCGTTTTTGGCAGGAGTGAACATAAGAATTTGTTGTTGATATTGTGTGTGTCAAATTGTGCAATTTATTAATATTTCAGACCAAAAGAGCGCAACAGAGATTATTCCGAAAATTATCAAAGTAAGTACAGAACGACGTCCATCTTTGTTCGTTTGTGTTTATGTTAATTTTTGTTTGTAGTAGTGAAAAGTACCACTTCGGAAATTAAAAGATGCAATGTCTAAGCTTCGTTCTGAGTTCAGCCAAAGCGATAAAACGGCGTCTGTTTACGCCGCGTGTCTGTATGTCAATGTATTATTGATTGCGACGTTTCGGTTTGTTCTAGTGTTTGTGCGAAAACTTTCAGACAGTTTGCAGGATTCAGCTGAGTTTGTGTGAGTTTGTGTTTTTGTAGGCGTGCTTTGCAAAATAAAATGTCAAGAGTTCAAATTGAGATTCAAAATCAATTTATTCAAACGTGAGCAGTGATTAAGTGAATTTTGAAGTGAAACATGTTGAAATAAAAGCAGCATACAAGCAAACATATAGTGCATACATTCATACATACATAAGTATTTATATGTATGTATGTATGTATATAAATACCAAAAAGAAATTGCAAAAAAATTGTATATGTATATTTATATCGGTATATAAATAAGTCCAGTACGTTAATTGTTTGCGAATTACAAAAACAGTAAACTGTTTCCAGATTTTTGATTCTTTACACCAATTAAGTGAGCTATCCGAAATTAAAAGCTGTCTGATCCATTGATTGCCAAAATACTTATATGCACTTGTTTATGTTAATCAGTTAAACAAACGTGGTTTTGTTGTTTTAAATTTAATAATGCGTATACCATGCCGACATCTTTCTTGTTTTAAATACAGGTCATACACCTTCTTGTTGTGCACATGAGCAAAGAGTTATTCAAAAACCGTTAAATTACAGACATATCGTGCGCCCGAAACAATGTGCACTGAAATAGATAAAATAAGTGTTCAAACCAAAGTCATTATTACTGAAGAAAGTAAAATTTAGCTTAAGACAAGGCTATGAAGAAGGTACTGTGGTCCAGCCAATTGAATATATTTTAAGCGATAAATATTGTATTTCTTTAAGCGAAATATTGTATTTCTGAAAATAAATTCAACTACAGACATGAAGCTCGCGAAAGTTTCTGGTTGCTTTGTTTTTAAAATCATGTATTTTTCTAGACAAACAAGTGTGAATCAGCCAATTCTTGGGATTTTTCACGAAAGCAATTACACGGGAGCGCCTCGGAAATGAGTTGCATTGTGGTGATGGTTCAACTGAAATCAAGAAATCAAAATTATATCGTTTGAAAATCGCTTTTCCCAGTTAACGCTGGAGTGTTTCGAAATTCGTTAAAATTTCTTTACCACAAATGAAAAATATTTACTAAATTTAAAAAAAAAATATCAACATTACCTCGTAAAATTATGTATAGGCTGTTGTTTAAAATCCCAAGCGATCGGTGTGTAGTTTGAAATTATAAGGGCTACTATGAAACGTGAGTTTATGGAAAGCACTTTGAAGTTTCAAAACTTCTATCTAATGAAAACATTCATATAGTGGGTTTAGAAATATTCGTAAATTCGTAACTTGCCCAAAACAGGTGAATTGAAATATTGACTTCTCATATTGAGTTATTATGCAATCGTTTAGGATAAATAATAAAATCAAAACAAAAATTAAAAAAAAATGAAAAAATAAAAAAAAATTAAAAAAAATATCGAAAAAAAATTTAAAAAAAAATCGAAAAAAATTTAAAAAAATCGAAGCCTTGAACTTAAACAATATTGTTGTGCAAAATTCATTTTATAGTTTCTCGCATAAGTCTCAAGGTCGAATGACTTAATTTGAAATATTTTCTTATCACTTCGCTATTTTATAATGCAAGCTATTTAATTCTCGTATTTCCTATATTTTATTTGTCTGTTGATAATAGTGGGTGTCCAGTCGATTAGGCTATAAGTCGAAAATGTAGAAAGCAATTCTTTTTAATAGTTGTTATTTTGGTAAGACAATAGGTTAGGTTTGGTTAAATGGATAGTCAATAAGCATAAGCCACACATAGACCAGTTTTGTGACTTTGCGATACAAGGTCATTACATAAGTAGTATTTTTAGAAGAACTTAGTTATTTAGGCTAGGATTTAGAATAGCACTCCTCGAAGTTAAAATGGCTATAGGCGGATGAAGGAGGTTATCCAGATTAAGACATTATTTATACATTTTCTCGATTGAATAAACTTTTGAAAACATATCACTGATTGGAAATAAGTAATTTCCTTTGAATTTAGCCAAATATTGAATAGAAAATAGAATAATTTGAGGCACATTGTCATAACAACAATTTAGTACATTAGATTAGATAAGTAAATGAGGATTGCACCGCGTCCTAGGGTCTGTTGTGCCCCCTCTCCTAAGTTACAACGTTTCGTCAGCAAATTAATAATTTTCAATATACTGCTAGGAGCTATTGAGGCGATGTGATCCTTTTCTGAAAAAATGGATCAAAAGGCCCGCCTACAGACTACTGTACAGTCAAATAACAGGTTTTCTGGAGTTTCAGACTCCAGGTTCCCAGATCACAGAAGCAGCAATTCGAGCAAAAGCTAGGCCCATGTTAGAAAGTGCTTTTGGTTTTAAAGTGTTTATGTCAACGAATGAGTTCAGACCACTGCTGACTGCGGCTCACTGCGCTCTGTACAGCCTATGTCTATTAACCGTAACACAGGATAACATGTTACAAAAACTTTAATTCCTGAGAGAGCTGTTAAAATTTTAATTTTTTCTGCCAAAGATTCCATTGTTGAAAAAATTAGCTTGAGAATATTAAAAATAAATTTCGGTTATTTTGCCTTTCGGTGTTATTTTTAGATGCTCGCTTCACCAGTTAATATATCCTTAATTTTATCCATTAATTCATTTTATAATGGTACTAGATCCCAATTGCGTATGATATCCCGCCTTATCGCTACAAATTTAATCAGGCAACGCACTTGGGAGAAAAATGAGCAAGTCTCAAATTATGTCATTTTTGCCGGAATGAAGTTGGAATTTATTCGGTTAAAAACTGAAATAATATTCAGCTAATCTTTTAGGGGAATGTTTTCAGTCATTCTAACAACAAGCAGTCCTTCTTTTTTTCGATGTGTCAATATAAGTAAATTATTCATTGAAGGAACCCAATTAAGAGCTAGCATCTAAATACGCTGTTTCTTGATATCTGTCAGCGTAACTTTTTGCATGGTTTTCTTGATTGACGAAACAATAGACCCATTTGTAATAAATCAAGTACGATTCGGGAACAGGGATCTTAAGAAACAGTTGACAGGTTTAGTAGTGCTCTGAAAATATTAACCACTGCTTGAAATAAGGGTTAGATTTCATACTAAAAGCTCAATGTTGAATCAGATATTGAGAAAATATACTATTCTGCAGTGATAAAAATGTGGAATATCTTGAGCTAACTGCAACAAAAAAAACATTTCCAGTCGAAGAAAAATTAACCCAGTAAAATTTTATTTTTAAATGCTCCCATAAGTGAATTCATAGCCATTTCTACATTCTTTTAACAAAGCCTGCTTTTTACGTAAGAACCCACAAAAAATTTTAAATCATATAACACTCCATTAAATTTTACTTAATTTAAGTCCAAAACATAAATTTGTAAAATGGCTGTTAATGACCTCAAACGTGCTGTAACACAAAATATTTACTCTCAAATCACCTTGCATTGGCCATGTTGTTGTAAAGCTAAATCGCATAAGCGTGTCTACATCTATAATTGACCTTTAACAAGCTGCAGCAAAGTAGAGCCCGCTATCAACTTATCACGAAAGTGCAAAACCTTTCTTCAACAAATGCATAAATTCTTCCGCGAGTGAAAACACATGGCGAATAAATAATAAGCTAGTCGAGTACACTGTGGAATTTTGTTTACTTTAAGTCACGTGCTGCCAAGAATAACTTGTCGTAGCTCAAACTGACTGTCTGTCAGTCTGTCTGTCGTTGAAAGTGTGCTTTTAATTGTCCACGCATTAGTTGCTGTATTGTTGTTTGATTTATCAATTAATTGCTCACTTGCCAAGGTTTAACTGATAGTTTGCATTGTTGTTGTGGTACGAAGTGAAAATTATTTCGAATTTCACCGACTTTTTCGGACGCGTTGAAATTTTAAATGTTTATAATTTTGGTTTTGGTTTCTATGGGCTCATACAAATGTGCATTTTGATTTCGATTAGGAAAATTATTGCAAAATTTCTGATTTAGGCGACTGGTGTAATTGAAAGTGAGAGAATTACGCTTTTTTGTAGTGAGAAAGTGATTTGAAAAGTAAAAGTTTTTACAGTTTTTGTCAAGCTTTGTAGTAGATTAGTTGTATAAATAGATATCAGTGTTCTGCGAAAGCAGAGAAAATAGGAAATAATACAATATATTTATTCAATCGATGCTTTCTCTAGAGTGCTTTTGTATAGGTTGGACAATATTGTGGGTTCCTCGGGTAAGAAACAGCCTTTTTCCAATAATTTTTTTCTCCTATAAAAAATGAAATATTTTGTTCTCAAGGCTGCATCTCCGAAACTATTACTCGAATCACCGTGAAAATTTAGGACAATATTCTAGAGGAGTTGCTGAATTTAATAAGACAATAAAAAAAATCGATTTTTTTAAACCCGTAAACCCATATACGAGGTATGACAATTACGTAATGAGACTGATTCCATAAAAACCGTATATTTTAAAATTATTCTACTCTCGTCACGGCCGCCTGGATGTCCGTAATCGACTCAAAATGAGTTCCTTTGAGCACCGAATTCTTTGTGGACGATTCCACGGCTATCAAAAAAGGCAATAATGATCGTTTTCACCTTCGACGTGCTCATACGAGCTTTTTTCGGGCGGGGGGCGGCGGAAACAACCATTGTAAGCCTGGGCACGACTAAGAGCACTATCACCATACACTCTTACAATTTTAGCGTACGTTTCCGAAGCTGTTTCGCCCAATCTGGCGCAAAATTTTATCGCGACGCGTTGCTCTTGATTTCGTTTTTCCATCCACTTGACGCAACAGGCGAACTGAATAACAATTGTCAAACCTCGTAACCCAGTAAGATCAGTAGACAACTATTGATAGTATAATTGCTCTTTTTGATTAGGGGCTCTTTTTCGAAATATAATTCTATATCTAAGAATTGGCAGAAATCGAAAGCTTCTTTGCTTTCAATTGTTTTTATTTTAATAATTTTTAAGCGATTTATTTGTCGATGAAATGATGTCATGGAAATTTTTGTTTTGCTTCTTCTCAGCAGCTCTCTATCAACTTCAGTTTCAGACTGTCTGATTATTGTAGCGTTTCTCGAGGGGTAGATTTATTGCGCCGAAGTGCAGCCTTCGTCAGATAAGTAACTATCCACTCCTATTTCTAGTTGAATAGTTTTTAATGGGCTATTGTCCGATTCGACTACTTATAAGATTTGATCGAATATATCAGTTCAATTGTATGGTTCCACAAAGAACCGGATATGCGTGTAGTATTCTAAGTGAGATCTTTAGATCCACCATCGAACCAAAACTGACTTAACCTGTCAGTTGTGCCAATTTATCATGTCTTCCTTTAGTTGTCTGAGTGAATTTTCTCAACCATACTATAAAGCGAGATCAACATAATACTTAACATGATTCTCTCTGAAGCGAAAATGCGCTTCCTTTCTCTTAGGAGTATATATAAGGTTATGAAGGTCATATGTATAAATGCTTTACTTTATTACTACTAAGTTAGGTTAAACCAGCTAATTCAAAATTTTGAGGTTACACTAATAAAGGTAATCAGTTTTGAATACAGAAAAACACTTCAGTTGGAACTCATGTGTAGAGAAAGCATCTTAAAGCAAGCCACACTTCCAGATACCCGTTGATGACTCATGCCCAGCTCTTGACCGATGCTACGGCTGCTACTATGCCGGTCTCTTTCGACCAATTCAGCGATTTTAGCGCAATTTTCGACGACAGGCCTTCCGGAGCGTGGCGCATCTTCGACCACCTCTACACCAAAACGAAAACGTTGAAAACAGCGTTGTGCGGTGGAAACGGAAACTGTATCGGGGCCATAAACTGCACAAATTTTATTGGGCGGCTTGAGATGCATTTTTGCCTTTATCGTAGTAGTACTGTAAGATATGCCGTCTTTTCTCTTTATTTTGCTCCATGTTTGCGACGCTATAATTCACGAACTACTTAAAAGACTACTTAAAAGACACGACAATCAATCAAACACGTGTTAGCGCGTGAAATGAGCTTTCCAAAAACGTATAGCATGACCCGATGCGACGAGTAAAACTAGAACTACGCGCTTTCACCGCAAACTAGCAAAAATACCGCAAGACTTTTTTGACAACCTATTATATAAAAAGGAACTTCTAGATGTTCTACAGTTAAACTTTTTCTTTTTACATATAGAAATGTTTACTAAGTTTTCTCTTCTATATATTTTTGTAGATACTTTTTTAATTTTTTCAACTTTCATGATTTGCGGAATCTAAAAATTGCGGCTGTGGCTGCACATTTCCCGGATATCATTTCATTTGTTTTGCTTACAGCAACTTACCACTCACTCTGATTTGAAATTAATCACAAACCGCGCTTTCTTGCTCTAAATTTGGGTTAAGTTTGGTTTTGGTTTTCTTTTACCAGATTTTGGTTTCATTTTTGTTTCTCTTGATTTAATTGCAAACCTCGTGAAATCGTAATCCGAAACTTCACCTTCGAATGGCGCACAAATTATCTTCACCGTGTCGATTAGAACAAACGCTTCGCTTCTTGATATTTATTTTATTATTATAATAAAGAGTGTTTCGAGGTTCTCTATTTTTTTTTTAAAAGAAAAAACACAGAAACTTCTAATTTAATGGCGAAGTCTAACGATAGGATATCACACGATTTTGCTGGCCAATCGAAAACCCCAAAACGTAAAACTATCTGCTCACGGTTCTCTCAATAAATCCATTAATTTTTGCGATGTTTGGAAAGTGGCGCAGACTTGTAGCAACTAAATGTCGCTGAAATCACAAGCTTCAATTTCAGACATCAAATAGTCGGTTATCATGATGCGATAATGGTCGCGATCGACGTAAAATGCGCCAAGTCGTTTCATACGTCATAAAGATGAACGATTTGTAAAGGTTGTTCAGACGTAAGCCTTTCCATGATGAAGTGCACGGTTGACGCGTGATCTGTCAAAAAAGGCTACTGAAAACAAATATCTATACTAGAGTGAGTCAAAAAAAAAAATTTATTTGAGTTATGAAATTCATAAGAAATAAAAAATTTTCCCAAAAATAACCAAATTTCAACCGTTAATATCTTTTAAACGGTTGGGCTTACGAAAACATCACAATGGACCCTTTTTGTAGAGCATTCAATTTCCTACAAAATCCAAGGAACAAGACATTTTTTCAAGTAGTTGGAAGCGAGATATAAATTTTTCAATCTGATAATAAGAAAAACTAGAAAACTGTATGTAGGAGGACCTTCCCGTTACAATTAAAAACTCATGTTTGGAGAGGCTTTCTTAGAGGTGTCTAAGAACATATTTTTCCAAGTACGAAACGAAAAAAAAAAATTTTTTTTAATCACTCGAATCTATACTTAGATCACCCGTTATATGCATACTCTCTCTAGCGCGGAAATTTCAAAGCGAATCGAACGTGCATAATTTGACCACAGCCAAGCGCAAATCGATGAATGCGGAAATTAGCTTATTTGCGTTAATTATATTAATGAGCACATTAAATCAATTATTAAATATATACCGTTAAAATAATTGGCATAAAGTGATTTTGCCACATGATATGTGTTAATTTAAAAATTGAAAAATTATAGAACAAATAAAAAAAAATAAGCGTGGATAAGCGTTAGCTATGAAATTAATTTTCAATCATTTTTCCATTTGAAACTTTCAAGTTTCTATGAGTCCAATAAAATCATAAGTTTTTAAACCCATAGTCTACACCCTCCCGTTTTCTGGTACACTAACTACTTCTTAACACAAACATACATATATAAAATTAAGTAAACAAAAATTATTTGGTAACAACCTGACTGCCTTAGTTACCAACGTCTTATCACTGAATTTCGGTAATATTCAGTTTGATAAAGTTTTAAATTTTATTGATATTTTCCAATTGCAAATCCATTAAAAAATTTGTACAAAGAAAAACTATTACAAAATACGCACATTATTCTCTTTTGACTCAGCTTTCTTATCAGCAACGGTAGTTTGAAGTGAACAATGGTCGTACAAATGTATTTCTAATCTCTTTCTTTTGCAGTGGTGCGTCACTTTTCTTTTAACATTTGTTTGGTATATTGTTTGTTGTTGTGTATGTGGGCGTTCGCATTTTATCGCTTTATATTGTGATTGATTTTCCGAAAATACTTTTGTTTTCGGTTTTAAAGTACTAACTGTATGTGACATTTGACATATTGTGGGTGCACTTGTACGGTTAAATACAGATATGCACTGTATATTATGAATAGTATGTATGTATATATGTATATTTATATGTATATGTATGTATGTTTATAGTATATGTATATGTACACTTGTTCCAATATTTGAAATTAATTAATTATTTTAAATAAGTTGACAGCTCGATTAACGGTAAGCGCTCGTCGCTTCATTCATATGTGTATTGGCATATTTGCTTAGGTACATACATACATACATATGTACACATATTACATATGTACATACATATGTATGTATATACGTGAGAAAATATGCCAATACTCATGTACACATATTACATACATATGTATGTATGTATATAATTATTACGAACAGTTCGGCAAGCCCTTCTTAATTCATTAAGGGTGTATTCTGGTTTGGAAATTCGAAAAAATCCATTTTGTTTGCATATTTATAGTATAACCCTTCAAGAAAATGTCTCTGAGAGAATTTTTCGAAATTCAAATTATTTTCCGAGTTATAGCTGATTTTGTGACTCCAACTCCGACTGCGCGCGACTAGTTTTCAAACTTTAAACTCGTTTTTTTCATAACTACTTTTCTAGAAACGGTGTGCATGATATCTCAAGTTCTACTCAACCGATTCATATGAAATTTTACACAGAGCTTTCTTATACATTATAGTATCGCACTACGAAGAGGTTTCGAAAGATTTTTTTTTTATTTTTAAAAAATTCCGAACCACAACAAAAACGCAAAATACGAAACTTTTTTTTCAAACCTCCACCATTTTGTAAACTTTTTTTTTCAAAAACGTTTCGTAGTGCGATAACTACACTTTTACTCTTCAGGGATTTCGCATAAATTTTAATTTTAGGTCACGGTAAGGATTTATATCCTGCACACCAGGATAAGCCATTGTTCAGTCATCAGTCTCTACTTCGTCAACCTGCAGTTTTTTTAAATTTAATTTTGTTTCTTATACTATTTATGCTTTTTGTATTCTTAGAATATCAATAAAAAGCATGTAAAAAATGGATAGTCAAAATAATTTTTGATTTTTTTTATCGCGTCAATAAAAAAATACCTAAAATTCGGACTTCTAAACCAGAATACCCCCTTAAAATGCAATTTTCAAGGTTTAGAAAAGCCATGCATACATAAATCTATATACATATGTTTGTATATACATGTATGTATATACAGTGAAAACTCCCTTGGGCGGACACTCACCGTCAGTCAACTTTTGTCCGCCCATGAGAGTGGCTAGCTATTTTATACATTTTTAATTTTATTATGTCCTTAATACTCACCACTTTCAGATTTAAATGCAAAACAATTCATATAACATTGTTCAAACAGGAATTTATGTATGTATTATGTACTTTAAAAATTCATATAAATTTCATGTAAATTCACATGAAGTAATATATAAAAAATATAAATATTAAATTCATTGCTTGCTGTAATTGTAGACTGGCTTAAGTTTTTTTGCTTTTTTAAAAGAAAATTGTTTTGCAGACGGCTTTCCAAATTTTGCAAAATTTCCGAATGCAATAAGGGCGTCGCTACAAAATCTTTTTAAATTTGAAACGGCAGTCAATGCGGTTTCGTTTGAGAAAATTTCATTCCTTTCTTCGGTAGTACTCTCATTATCAGTACTATTATCGTCAATAGTTTCTATGGTTTCGCCAATTATAACGTCTAACTCGAAGTCTGAGCTTTCGGTCCATGCATTATTATCTATTTGGACAAAGTCATCCGGATTTGAATTAGTACACTCTCCAAGGGCTTTTGATAATTCAAAAATCGAAGCCAGCGTTGATAACGGCAAGTCATCTTCGGAATCGAATTCAGGAGCCAGATTTCTATTTTTGTAAAATCCTGCTTTTGGAAGCAATTTTTTACGGTTTGCGGTTGAACATTTGCCCAGGCTTCTTTTATGAAATGTATTGCCTCTAAAACGTTTATATTTTTTTTTGGCGAACCAGTCTATGCTTACCAAAATATTTTATCCTGAGAGTTTCGGTAGTGAATTTTAAAATTTTGAATAATTCCTTGATCCAAAGGCTGGCAAACTGAAATGGTGTTACTAAGCAGAAATAGTATTTTAACATTTTTCAAACTCATATCTCGAGGGTGGGATGCTGCGTTGTCTAAAAACAAAAGTACTTTTCTGTTTTCCAACTCCATTTTTTGGTCGAGTTCTTTCAACCACTGTGTCATCACTTCACGCGTCATCCATGCTTTCTTAATGGACTGCCAATTTACTGGAAGCTTTTTAAATCTATTGAAGCAAACGCTCTCGGTCGTGCAGCTTTCCCTATGATTCAAGGGTTTTTCTTTTTCCCCTGCCATATTTGCAAAAGCAAGTCAAAATAACAGTTTACCTCCACGCAAGATTTTTAGTCAACCTTTCTTTAGCCAGGCATCCCTAAGAGGCTATAACGATAGTTTTATCTAAAAATTGCTGCACATCTTGCACAACAGGCACTTTCATCAGTCTCTACTTCGCTCGACCTGCAGTTTTTTTAAATTTAATTTTTTTCGTGCCTTATTATATTATTTATGTTTTGTATTCTTAGAATATCAATAAAAAGCATGTAAAAAAATTTAATTTTTTCTTATATTATTTATGATAGAATCAAAAAAAGCATAATTTTTTATTTTTTTTTTATCGCGTCAAAAAAAAATACCTAAAATTCGGACTTCTAAACCAGAATACCCCCTTAAAATGCAATTTTCAAGGTTTAGAAAAGCCATGCATACATAAATCTATATACATATGTACATGTGTATGTGCGTATGTGCGTATGCAGAAGTATTTAGCGTCATCAATCTCAGTGTCATTGTCAATTTTGATTTCGATTTCGTTTTTATTGTGTTTTTTTTGTTTTTTGCTTTTCACCCTAAAATTCCGTGATAATTTATCAATAAAATGTCAGGTTAATATCTGTGGGCTTACAATTATTTATAATATGATAAATGTTTTTTTTTTTAATTTATTTTAAAAATTTATTCACATGATATGTGTTAACTTTCTAGTTGAAAAGTCATCTATTAAATTTACGGCGTATTTTTTAATTGTACGGTAAGTTAAGATGATGTGCAAAGCTTATGCCATTTTTCATTAATACCTAAATTATATCGACAACATAGTGGTGGCACGTTAATTTTAATAGATTTTATCGACCGGTCGCGTGATCACCGGTGCTCACTCGGAAAATTGATGAAAAACCATAGAAAAAGTGAATATTTTCACTTTCTTTTTTCAAATATACAATAAATGGACATAAACAGAATGTTTGGCCCGAATGAGTAAATCGCGATTTTGGGGCTTGGCACGAGATGTGCTAAAATCGCCAAACACGATTTTGATATCGTGGCACGGACAGCTCTTATAGGTGCTCTCCAAGCGCTCATAGAAGGCATCTTTGATCAAATCAGCGATATGTTGAAGAACTTCGTTTTGATGCGGACGGCGTCTCTCTAAATTTGCGTTCCTTTATATGGCCACTGTGACTACACCTCAAGGACCTACTCGTCTCAGTCATTGTTCCGTCCATCCCATTTCTTGGACGCCGCTCAGAGAATTTACCTAACTTTCGTGAACTACAACACATGGCTACATGCTCCATCATTTATATGTATATTATACGGTCTCCGATATTTCTTTCTGGGAGTTACAAACTTTGCGGCAAACTTAAAATACCCTGCTCAGGATATAAAAATATGCAATCAGGCTCAAATTCAAAGTTTTTTTGAAAAGTCAAGAGGTATATGTATGTTTCTACTTGTATATATAAATATAAGTAGTTAATTTCCAATACAATTTCCAGAATTTTATTGATCTCTTCTATAATTTTTTGCTACTAAGCGTTCAAGCCGTTTTGAACCAAACGTGAAACCAAAATACTGTCTTTTGAAAAAAGAAATTTAATAGGCATTTAATTTATTGTTTTTGCGTTAGAATGCTAATGACATTTCATCACTTTGCTCACATACAAAATATTAAAGTTTGATTACGCAATTTATATGTCTAAGTCGGTAATAGCAAAGTTTTTCATTTCGAATTCATACCCTTGGCGAAACGATTTCAAAAGAAAAATCAAATTTATGCAAACAAATAACATGCATTTATGTCAAAAGCAAACATACAAACCATCAAAGCACATACAAACAAGCTTGCATACAATCTAAATGACTTTCAATTTATCGTGGCCCTCAGGCGAGAGATTTCGCAACGAGCAACTTGTTGAATGTTATCATCGTGCCCCGGCCAAAAGCAGCCGAATTTTCACGCTGGCGGCTTAGCGTCAGCAGCCATAAATTGATATAATTTGCATATTCCACAGTTGACAGTTTTAAGCTCACCTTTTCATATCAGCGTTGCTGTTATGCTGTTGTTGTCGTTTGAAATTTCACGTAAATTTTAAAATTGCCACGCAGAGTGTGGTAAGGAGAGGCGAGGGTGCAGAAGCAAACGTAAATATTTTGTTATCAAAATCAGCGCTTGCTTCTACATTTATTTACACACATATATATGTATATGTATGTATGTATGTATGTATTTTTGTATACATATATGTATGTGCTTCTGCTAAATTTGCGCAATGATTAACTTTTCCGGCTGTCTCACTGGTGGCTCGGCCCCACTTTGTCTAATCTGTTCACACTCTCATCACGCCGTCATAACTCAATGCTCGCATCGTTGCTGCTATTACCCCCACACCTCTTCCCCCTTTTATGTAATTCAGCAATCAACATCGTGCAAATGTTTTTATCAAATCAAGCAACATGTCAGCGTTTTGATGAGTCGTGTCTGTCCGGACATTTGTACATTACTTAGGTGCATACAAATTGGGCGCGTGATTTTGTAAAAGTGGATTTCAATCGACTCTGCTTGTACGTACATAAGTATGTATACAAATCGCAGACTTTAGACAAAATAAAAGTACTTTGGATTAGTGATTTCAAATTTTTATAGATGATGACTAGGTGCGATTTCATCGAAGTAAATTACTCCAAAAGTGAAAATCTAGGGCTCGTTCTGGATAGGAAGCTTTCATGAAAGCCGAATATCGAAGAGAGAGCAAAAAAGGTATCGATTGCCTTGTACTGCTGTACTTGAGCCATTGGCAAAAAGTAAGGTCTCTCACCGAAAGTGGTCCCCTGGCTCTACGACACCATACTCAAGCCTATTATGTTCTAGGGGGTTGCGATCAGAGTCTGGATTCCTAAAAGAATAATCACTTTGACTTTATACCGGATAACTTGGATCACGGAGTTGCCAAACCGAACTCTGGCGGTTCTTTTCCTACCCATAAACTGGGGAGGTAGCTGTTGGTGGGAAGAAGCCGTTGGAGGAGAAGGGCAATGAGCCTCTTTACCTATGGGTCAAAGTTTAGGGGTGAAAACGAACTTCCTGATTATTTCAGTGTCTTCCAGGCCGAGGTTGTAGCCATGTACATTCAACTTATTAGAGGGCGGAGCCACGCCCACTCTTGTTAAATTTTTTTGCCTACAGGTTCCTCTTGTTACTGCGATCCTCTGAACCAAATTATAGCTTTATATCTTAATTTATTGCTTAATTATGGCCCTGAATAAGTTTCGGTTAATGGCGTTTTGTGGGCGTGGTCCCATCTACAAACTCCCCCTTACTTTTTTTTGCCAAGGAACATGTGTGCCAAGTTTCAACCTATATCCATTTTTACTCAAGTTGCTGCCTGCACGAACGGACGGACGAACGAATAGACAGACCCGGATTTGAACTCGTATCGTCATCCTGAACATTTATATATGTATATATGCACCTATATACTATTATATTCTGCATCAATATGTTGCAACCGTATAAAACTCCATAAAGATAAGGATAATTACTTTCATTGCCTTTTTAAAACGGATTTGAATGAATGTCACATTTAAGGGCACCTAAAAAATATAATTTTATGCACTAGCCTTTCTTTTAAGTAAATCTGCATTTTCGCTTAATACCGACTTTTCGTAGTTGAAACATATGTGCCACCCTGTAATGGACCCTCACAAGTGTCGATATTATAGTTGATATTTATTGTGTTGTAGCAGTTACATTTGCACATATGTATGAACATATTTATATTGTATTACTTTTACTGTTATTTTCATTCTTCCTCTTTTTACTATTCATTCATTACAACACTTATAAAAAGCAAATAAAAGGCGAAAATAAAAATATTTTATTTTGTAAGCGTTTTTCGCAGTTATTATAGCCTATAAATCTGTTTCTTATCTTGACTCCACACTTTTCATTCTCCCATATCGTTGGAGTCGTGTAAGTCGCTTGTGAGACGAAAAATAAAATAATGAATTGGAATATTTATTGACGCGACGCACAGCAAACTAAAGAAAACGCAGAAAACTGGCGGCAGCAAACTCTTTACAGTCAGCGCTGAGACTTTTTTTGCACTTAAGAAGCAATAATTGAGGATTTAGTGTTCGAACAAAGGTGCCATTTCGATTTCGGTTCATGTTAAAGAGTTTACGAAAAAGAAAAATAGAAAAAAAAAGTTTAAAAGAAGTTTTTAAAGTTTGTCATGGTGTGTGTTACTCACTCAACAAGGAAATTTCGGAGACCCTATACAATATACATAGATATATAGTTATATATGATCAGCGGTACGAGCTGTGTCGATTTAGTTACATTCGTCTGTCAGCATATATGCGCACTAGTCGTTCAGTTTTTAAGATATCGATATGAAAATTTGCATATGTCCTCTTTGCCCCAAGAAGCTGCTCATTTGTAGAAACCGCTATTATTGGATAACTATAACATATAGCTGCCATACAAACTGTACGATCGGAAGCAAGTGCTTATATGGAAAACTTTTTTATTTGGCGAGATATCTTCACAAAATTTAGCATGGAGGATTGTCCAAGCCAACGGTACAATTTGCAAAGAAATCGTTCAGATTGGACCACTATACCATATAGCTGCCGTACAATGTGAATAATTGGAATAAAGTGTTTGTATGGAAAACTCTTTGATTTGATGAGATATCTTCGCGAAATTTGGCGTAGATTATTGTCCAAGCCAGCGCCTTAGTATCTGAAAAAAGTTTCCACATCGGATCACTATATCATATAGCTGCCATACAAACCGAACTATCAAAATCAAGTTCTTGTATGGACAACTTTTTTATTTGAAGAGATATTTTCACGAAATTAAGTATGGATTATTCTCCAAGGCAACGCTATAATATCTGAAAAAAAGTTTCCAGATCGGGCCACTATATCATATAGCTGCCGTACAAACCGAACTATCAAAATCATGTTCTTGTATAGACAACTTTTTTATTTGAAGAGATATTTTCACAAAATTAAGTATGGATTATTGTCTAAGGCAACGCCATCATATTTGAAGAAAGTTTTCATAACGGTTCACCATAGCCTATAACTGTCATACAAATTGAACGACCAAAATTAAGCTTTTTTATTTGTGAAGGGTATTCCAGTTTCGGTGCAAACGAAGTTAACTCATTTTCTTGTTTTATTTATATTTTGGTGTAAATTAAATACTTTTTTATATTTTTATTAATTTTTTATTTAATTTTTCAGAGGCTTTTCAAAAGCTGCTGAGTCACTTTACTAATTTCTAAATGTTTAAGGGATCTTTTTGGGGTGCGACTACCATTTCGTTTTCGCTCGGACACTTGCCTATGTATTTATTTGTATTTTCTTATTTTTTATATTCTTATTTATATACTCGTATCTACACCATCATCAATATAAGTATAAACATAACCCTTAGCGTACGCTAAAGTTTGCCGAAACGCTTGTTAAATTATTTTAGTTTCGCTTTTGTCTTCTCCTAATTTCTTGGTTGAGTTCAGTCAGCAAAATTTTCTGACTTATATTGTTGTTGTTGTTTGTTTTTTTCACGGTGAGTTGACAGGCGACCAACTGATTTGGTGCCAGTGAGTCTGACGTTGATTGCGGTGCTCAGTGCTCGCACACCCGAGCAATAACACCTCAAATATATACACACATACATAGCCACATATACAGACATCTACACAAAAAATACTCACATTTTTCCGAGCATCTAACAACCTCTCTCCATGAATCATGAAGCTCGTTCGAATTATGGAAATTTTAATAAATTTTATTAAAGCTATAAAAAGTCAGTAAAAAATGCAAAAAAAAAAAAAAATAACAAATAGTGAGGGAAAATTAAATTGAACGGATGCAAAGTGAACCGACATACATTTATAGGTAGTGAAAGAAAAAACAACAACAAGAAAAATTGTATTTAAATGAGCGGAAGTGTTGAGTACTGTAAATTGTAAATTTAGTGGCGTGTTTTATTTATTAAAAATATAAATAATTGAACAATTTTTCGAATAATTTATTTATGTGCATATATGTATATACATATATGTATATGTATGTATATGCATCTGTATTATATCTATGCTGCTTTGTGTGCTTGCTTACATTTGAATAAATAATTTAATATTTTATGCATAAAGAATAGCATAAAACCGCATTAGTTGCAAGAAGTAAAAAGTAAAAATACGAAATTACGTATGTTTACAAACACATACACACTCATAACTACATGAGTGTCAGAATAGCCAACCAGGCAATGCAAAAGTGAAAATCAAATAAAAAAGTGAAAAAATATTCAAGAGAAAAAAGTCAAATATTGCAACACCAAAATAGCCAGTCGCTGTTAAGCAATAGCCAACAACAAAAATAATCACAAATAATAGAAAATCGTCGGTTTCGCATAGCTTTCCCGTCACTGGCGCTACCCCAAACAAGGAAGCGCGAGTGAAACCGCTGCCCAAATTAGTCAGCATTAATATGAAATAAGTTATAAAATCAAAATAAAGCGCAACAACAAAGTCATGCGGGCTTTGAAAGTGAAAACATTTAGTCACTAATCGTCATACTTATATGTCAAATTAATCCAAATATTGAAACCAAAAATTTTACAAAAAAAATTAATAACAAAAAATTCCAAAAAATCACAATAAAACATAATTAAAAAAAATCACAAAAGAGAATTAAAAAAAAAATCACAATAAAACATAATTAAAAACAAAATCACAAAAGAGAATTAAAAAAAAATCACAAAAAAACAAAATTAAAAAAAAAAATCACAAAAGAAAATTAAAAAAAAAACAAAAAATAGTCTCACTAACCCGTGATTAATACTACCAAAATATCTTATTAGTTAAAAAATAATTAAAAATACAACAAGCAAATACCTACAAAGCAACCAAAAAGCAAGAAAATGTTGAAAATTCACATGCTGGAGCAGGTGGTGAACACGGAGAGTCCGCAGGATAACGCGCCACTGCCGAAAATGTCCTCATCCACGTCAACATCGCCAAAGCGCAGCGGCAGTGGCAGCGCTTGCAGCAGCAATGGACGCACGCCGACGGCTTCGGCTTCGTCATCACCGTTACATCATCATCCGGTGCCGGGCGTGCCGCAGCGTCAGATATGCGGCAGCAGCGGCAGTGTGAAGTCGGTGGGACGCGGTTCATCGCCAGGGTAGGTTGAAGATAAAAAAAAAAAATATAACATTTTTTTGATAATTGCAAGCTTGCTTAGCAGAAATAATAATTTTAAAATTTTTTGATTTTTTTAATTCTTTAATATTTTTCTTTACATTTTTGTACAAGTATTACGTATAAAATTCTCAATGCTTGCAGAGAAAAACTATACTTTCAGTTTATTTTAGTTCTGTGGTTGTTTCAGCACCTGGATTTTTGCATTTTTTTATTATTTTGAGTTCTATTCTTGCTTCAGAACCCTGATTCTACAGTGAATCTATTACTTTTCTGTTGCTTGATATTCTCTCATATGTTGCTTGATATTCTAATCAGCATTTGTAAAGGATGAGCTGTAAAAATATTTATTTCTCTGTTTATTTGAAAATTTAGCACATGCTTTTTTTAGTCTGTTTTGCTGAAACCTAGTTAGTAGCAAGGACTTTAATCAATCACAACTAATAAAACCCCTACAGTTCTTTCCGATATTGTCTGGTATTTTCGATTTTGTCTGGTTCTTTGGAGCTCTATTGAAAAATTAAAAAAATATTAAAAAAAAAATAAAAAATAAAATAAATAAATAAATGACCCCACTGTTTTAAAAGCGTTTCTAAAAGATAATATTTCCCTTTATTTCGTATAATTGGTGCAAATAAGTTCCGTGATTATTATAAGAAAATAATACTGTAAAAACTTTCGCATCTGTTACTTTATGAGAAAGTTTCGTTTATGGCTAAATATCTGGTATAAGCCAGTTATAGAAGAAAACTACTTCAAGAGATTTCGAACAATTTTTTCTTTTAGTCTTGATGCTAACAATTCTGAAGCTTGTTTTAGAAAGATTTAAATCTCTTACAAGATCATTCAACTCATTTTGGGAAAAACGTTTTGGCTCATTAGACATACACTTCAAAATCAGCATCATTTTCTGATGAGCTTGGTCCTTCCAATGTCTTGCTCTAAAGGTTCAGATATATTTTTAGGGCTCTGAAGAGTTAGGTGAAACGCTGCACTGGACGTTGAACACAACTAGTAATTGGGTACTGCCATTTAGCTCGATTTTTAGTGTTTAAACCGTTTATGTTCACACTACAAAAATAACAGTCTACGAGATGATTTCATGGTTCTCGCCAAATAATCGGTGTTCCAAATTTAAAAGCACTTCTTTTACCACTTTTCCTTAAATATTCCACACAAGATTTACAAACACAATTGGGAGCCCAAGAATTCTTATTTTTATCCAAGAGCACCACAAAATACTCAAAATAGGTATTTTTCACCAACTCTGATATAACTTTTCTACAATTTTTAAACACATATTCTCCGCATATGTAGCAAAAATGATCTAATCTTAACACAGTAAAATACGCCTGTTTTCGATTAATATGGGTACTATATACTATATGCTTAAATGATAAAAATCAAAATCAAAGTAACTCGAGCTGCTCAAAAATTTTTAAGGGTAGATTTGACAAAAACAAGTAATAAGTGAACAATATCAATCGCAGAATTCGCGGCAACAGACAAAAAGTTCAATACTGTAAACTAGTGTTATTAATAATTTGTGGGGTCGAAAAATGCATCAAATCTTGATATATTTTCTCAGCCAATAACATATATGTAAACAGGAGTTATTTTCATTAACGTATTCAAAAAAGTGATCCATTCGAGGTTATTACTTAAAAAAAAACACAGAAACTTCAAATTAATGGGGAATCTGTATTAAAATTCAAAAGAACATTCTCTGGCACTTTTTTTTTTTGTTTTTAAGATTATCTCTTTCAAATTATGGTCGCGGCTATGTCTCAGATTGTCCATCTGTTGAGTAAAATGTTCCATGACTCGTTCCAGCATTTCGACTGGTAACTGGCGAATGACAAGCGTGATGTTCTGCTCCAAGGTGTGAATTTTAGTATATCCCCACAAGAAAAAGTCTAACGGTGTGATATCACCTGATCTTGGTGGCCAATCGACCGGCACAAAACGTAAAATTATCTGTTAGCCTCAGTGTTTTCGCAATAAATCCATTGGTTGATGCGATGTGTGGGAAGTGGCACCGTCTTGTTGAGATCACGAGCTTCCTTCAGGCATCAAATAGTGACGACAACGGCTGCATAATATTTACTGATGACTCCACCGGCCCACAAACCACACCAAACCGTTTTTCTGGATGAAATGACAGCTTCTGAATCTATTCCATGATGGTATGCCAAACAGTACTGAACAAAAATAACATGACAGCTTGACGCGTGATTTGTCAAAAAAGGCTGTTGAAAAATGTACCTCTTAGATCACCCGTTGTATACTGTTCAGTAGGTCCGACTGTATCAAGATGGCTTTCAAACTGCAGTCTTTAAAACTTTATACTTCAAAACAGTAATTTGATGGGGTCGGAATTTCCAACTGGGTAGAAAAAAAACGTCATACGAGTATCTTGAAATAATTCATCACATAGGTCTTCTCAGGCAATAGCATATTTAAATGGGTTCTTTCCTTTGAAGTACTCAAAAATTTTATATTCAAATAGCTCTAGCTGATTTCTAATTATACCCTGAACAAGGTATATTAAGTTTGCAATACCCAAAATGAAAGGTCAGAGATGTCGATTTTTAGCCACGTCGCCTGTCATCCTTTTCTCTCCAAGATCAAAATCTAGTTCTTTCTCGGTCGTTTTTTTTATTTGACGAGATTTCTCACGAAATTTGGCATGTATGATTGTTTTGGGCAACAGTATGATCTCCGTAGAAATTCTTATGTTCTAGTAGGATATATCATTTCCAAAAGGCTTTGACTACTTACAAGTACATACATACTATATATCCAAAGTTTACTCAGTGAAACATATTTATTATTATTCGTGCCCAAGTTTCCACGCAAGAATTGATAATTTTTTGATAATCATGTCTAAATTTTTCACGTGGTTTTCAAGCACAACACAAGTTCACAGTCTCGTTTTCCGGGAATTCAATAGAAGATAGAGAAAACATGTAAGAAACTCATATAGACTTAGAATCACAGTTAAGTGGACTGTTATTAGATTCGAATAACCCAAGTGGTTCAAAAAAAGCTCCATACTTTTGTTTTAAAACGAGTTAGGTATTGCCAGTCATCTGTGATTCGATGGTATGATCGGTATTTAAGATTCGAACCTTAGGATACTAAGCCCATAAATCATTATATTCCATAAGTATCCAAAATTTTAAGTTTTAATGGTTTTTATTCAAGATTTGAAATGGCTTATAAATTAATTGAGGTGTGAAACGCGGCCTAAGGTCTATTGTGAATCCTTGAAATAGGTTGGGTGTCGGATTGCATTATAGTCAAGCGTCAGAACTGAGGATACTTAGTCCATAAATCATGATATTTCTTTCTTCTTCTTCTTCTCGGGCCAGTCGTTCTTCCTTTTCGCTGTTTGGCGGCAATTGGAGATTCCAAGTCCTTTTCCACCTGGTCTTTCCAACGGAGTGGAGGTCTCCCTCTTTACCTGCTTCCCGCGACGGGTCTCTGCGTCGAATACTCTCAGAGCTGGAGTGTTTTCATCCATTCGGACGACATGATCTAGTCAGTGTAGCCGATGTCTCTTAATTCGCTGTACTATTCCTTAAATACTTTAAACATGCCAGAAGGGTGCTTGTACTTTTAGCCTTTCGCTTCCTTCACCAATCCACTTATCTCATTTGACACAGATACAAAATTTTTATACACTTCTTTCGAGACAATTTAAGTCTGCAAGCCCGCATTACTTCCTAAAAATGACTTCTAATTAAACATTTGCTTAATACCTGTGTTTTGTCATTTTATTAGTTGCGCATGCGCATACCAAAACTCAACGAACCGCATGTCCTCTAAAAACATGGCAGTAAAAAATAATAAAAAAAGCTTAATCACACCAATAAGAGCGCCGGCCATATTAGGCAAATGAACACCCAAGCGTACCATTTTATTAACGCGGCCGGCCGCTTGTTTGTTGCCTTATTGCATTCCACTAACGCTCGTAATTCAACACAAGTTGGCGTTTTGCTATTTTCATTTCGCGCTTTTTGCTGCCATTTGTGCAATTCGAGCTGTGAAATTGTGTTGTGAAGTGCGCGCCTGCACGTCTCGCTCATCGCACCGAACTGTGAAGGCAAATTCGTACGCGCGCCGCCGCCACTGCCTCTTGTTTTTTTTGGTTGTAGACCAACACGGCTTTGGTGCTACGGTTTTTATTTCATTTACCTATGGGCCTGAGTATTACGGTGTGGTTGCTTTTGTTTTTACGGCATATTACCGTTGTTTCGTTGGTCAATGCACCAGACTGTGCGCTGTCGTGTTGACGCCGGCGGCGTACGACAGTGGCTAATTCACAGGCGCTCTCTTGCTGCGCTTGCCGAGCTCATCAATGGAGTTCCTCAAGTGGAAAGCGTAGCGTAAAGCAAAACAAAAAATTGTTTTCCTAATGTCATTCGGCGTATAGCTTTTTCCACGCGCATAATGTTATTAAACGAACCAATAAACTGTGTAACGGCATTAGTAGTGGATGAGGAAATAAAAAATCAAGTGATTTGTCATGAGAACAAGGCACACAGGTACATACATATATGGAAGTGTATATACATACACAGTAGATATTGCGCTTGGTTTGAGGCAATGGGAAGTGAAATATGAACGGTTCGCCTTGTGCGATTTACTCCAGCGGAAAAAAAACGATTTGCGGTTGCGAAGCTTGAAAGCGAATCTGCTTGATTAATATGCGCTATATTTTATTCGAAATCGATGCCTGTTCCATATATCGCGCCAATAAATCTCCAATAATTTTGCACTAAGTTGAAAGAAGCATATTACTACTGCTTCTACTGATTTCTAGAGCTTATTATTTGGATTTTATATTCTCAAGATTTAATTAACCCATAATGCTCTACACCTTGTTAAATTAACTAGAAAGACAAACGAAGCGAAAGAGAGCTTTGGAGGTCTAAGTCAACTAGCATTTCTTCGATAGGTTTTAAGCTATTGTTGTTTGTAGAACCAAGGTCCGACAAAGAAAGAATTCGAGTTCTTGATATATACTTTAAATTTTGACATTATCGAAGGCCAAATAACTGGGCTTAACTTAGTATTGGGTTGCCACAAATATTTTCTGCATATACTGAAACACCGAGAAAGTGATAAACTTGAACTTTTGGTAGCATATCAGTGTCTAGAACTCTCTAAAAGGGGAAGCGACTTAATAAATTCTTTCAACAATCAGACAGCTGATCTTAATTCGACCACAGGATGTACTAAAGTACATTGCTGAAAATCTGCTAATCATGGCATCATCGATTTTAGAACAAAAGGGCTGAAACGAACAAAACAAAGTACAGTAGAGGCCCACTAATCCGGATCAATTAAAACCGGCCCCTATCCGGAATATAAGGAAATCCGGATTACCAAAGACATATCAGAACTATGTATTATGAAAAAATATTTATAAATTTCTGTTTGTTTATTGTAACAAATAATACACATGTTCCAAAAAACAAAAAAAACTTAAACCAATAAAGCATAAAAGCGAATGTGGTGAATAAGAAACATGTGATCCGGATTAGAGAATACGGATAGAGAATGTCGGTCCGGATTACAAGGGACATAATAGATATTTTGAGTTTTTTAACCCTGTCCGGATTACAGTGGAATCCGGATTAGGCCATGTCCGGATTAGCGGGCCTCTACTGTAAATGTCGAATCGAAAAGAAATTATGTTTATTAGGATTGTAATAATTTAGACGTAAAAATAATAATATTCCTCTTAGAATTTTAGTTCCGCAAAAAAAACACTTAAATTATGATTTGTAAAAGATATAAGTCAAAAGAAGAAGAAAAAAAAATCTATAAGAATGAAATTCCTGTCCTTTGGAACTTGATTTAGACTACCTTCTAAAAGTGATTTTTATAAATCTCTGAAATTGGGTAAAATGTCCTCAAAGTTCACAGTATTTTAACTAAAGAGAGGCTACCATAGCCAATGTCTTGAATATTTGATATTTGCCGAAGGCTTCACTCATTGCACTCTTCCTGCAGGTGGCTTCCTTATTTATACCCTGAGTAGAGTTTTCCAGAAGGAAAGGTTGGAGACCCTATAAAATATATCTTCGTCTTCTTAATTGGCGTAGAAACCACTTACGCGGTTATAGCCAAGTTTACAACAGCGTGCCAGTCGTTCGGCCTTTTCGCTTTTTAGCGCCAACTGGAGATTCCAAGTGTAGGTTCTTCTCCACTTCGGACGACGTGACCTTGCCAGCGTAGCCACTGTCTCTTAATTCGCTAAACTATGTCATTGTCGTCGTATATCTCGTACAGTTCATCGTTCTATCGACTGCGGTATTCGCCGTTGCCAACCCGCAAAGGACCATAAATCGTCCGCAGAACTTTTCTCTCGAAAACTCGTTAGGTCGACTCACCAGATGCTGGCACCGTCTATTCTTCTGCACCTTATAGCAAGACGCAACTAATGAGTGATTTGTAGAGTTCGGTCTTTGTTCGTCGAGAAAGGACTTTACATCTCAATTGCTTATTCAGTGCGAAGTAGCACTTGTTGGCTAGAGTTATTCTGCGTTGGATTTCGAGGTTGAAATTGCTGTCGCTGTTAATACTGGTTCCAAGATAGACGAATTTATCTACGACTTCGAAGTTATGACTCCCAACAGTGACGTGGGAGCCAGGTCGTTAGTGTGATGACTTCTTTATTTGATGACAGGAGATATCTCGTCTTTCCCTCCCCTTACCATCAGCGTGCCTCTGCAGCTGTACACTCTTTTAGAAGATTTTACCGTTTCTATTCAGATCTGCAGCTCGAATTATTTTCTTCAGCAGTAGATTGAAGAAGTGGCAGCATAGTGAGCCGCCTTGTCGGAAACCTCGTTTGGTATTGAACGTCTCGGAGAGGCCCTTCCCGTTCTTGACGGAAGTTTTGGTATTGTCGACCAGATCATATAGCTGCCATGCAAACTGAGCGATGAAAATCAAGTTCTTGTAAGGTACACTTTTTTATTTGACGAGATATCTTCACAAAATTATGTTGGGATTGGGGAATGATACCAACTACGAACAGATTGTTCGGATCGGAAGAAAGTCGGATATTCACTGCACGTAATTAACTGATTTATGGCCAGTACATAATTTTGTAGATTTCATAATTTAAGTTCACACTTAAATATGTATGTTCTTGCTATGAAATACAGGGCTTAAAAATAGTTCTGAATAAAGATAATCGAGTTTTAATACAGAACGAATGAGTTATAAACAGGTGTAGGCTTCTGGAAACTTGACAAATCGAACAAACAACTCGCTTAAACCGTATAGAAATGGAAAAGAAGGAAGGAAGTGTTCTTTTCCATTTCTATACGGTTTAAGTGAAATGGAAATAAACCGAATCGAACAAACAACTCGCTTAAACCGTATAGAAATGGAAAAGAAGGAAGGAAGTGTTCTTTTCCATTTCTATACGGTTTAAGTGAGTTGTTTGTTCGATTCGGTTTATTGAGGTATAAATTGTATGTAATGTATTGATATAGGTATAAAAACTTTCTTCTTGCTTTAGTGTATGAATTTTTTGGAAAGAAAGGTGACTATATTAACGATAAAACTCTTTAATTATGTTATTATTATACAATTAACAGGTTAATTGAAAAGTCTCTGGTCTACCATAGTAAAACACATATTTTTAGCAAAATTCTTTATTTTATTCAAGATAACTTAAGTGCAAATTTACTTTATTAAATACATATATGTTTATATTAATATTAATGATTTAAATAAAAAAAATTGACTTGATATCGTTTAAAAAACGAAAAGCATGTTTATGAGATTTTAAAAACTGGTTTAAAAGTCGATTTCCAGCTAACAGTCTATCCATCATTTATTAAATAATCTGTTTTTAAGCAAATTCTTACATAGATCATTATCAAATCAAAACAATTTTAACATAAAATCAAATAAATTTTAAAATAAATTTACATAAAGCACATAATTTACATTAAATTAAGTTTTTTTATTTATTTTAAATCAAATATTTTGCGTTATAGCATGAGCATAGCTTTACTGCAAATCGCATGTCTATGTATATACATACATATGCATGGATTGTTATGTGCTTCTGTGTAAGAATTTTTTTTAAAGCGAAACCGCTGCATTTATGGCATTCCATTACTGCTGATTGCGATAACGCTCAGCTCAACGTGAGTGTTTTTAGTTATTATGCAGCCTTGTTGAGGAGCTCGCGGATTTGGCAGACGAAATGTGGATGTATTCGTTGCACTGTTTGTTTAAATAACTGCATGCAAACAAAATACACATACATAAATATGATATGTTTGTATTGTTTAATATATAACTCTTGTATCAGAGCATGCGATTATAACGGCGAAGAATTGTATAATTGTGCACACGACAAAGCCGCTTTTTCTTAAACGGTCATCGAATACATACAAAAAATATATTTTTTTTTTTCAAACAATGCATTACATACATATTTACAAATGTCATACAGAATTACGCATGCTTGATAAATATTGAAAATGTGATAATGTCACTTTGCTTTTGTTTGTTGGCTTTGCTTTGTTCGATCAAATTTTATACAATTCGATTGTGCCATAATATCTTTTAAGCCTTTTGTATAACTTTCAGCCACAACTACCCATCTTTAATTGCATTATGTGTGTGTATGTATACGCATGTGTTTGCTTGAATTGCTTTGTTTTGCGTTACGCGTGCGCTTCTATAACATTTTCAATTTCTTTTCCAAATCCAACTTTGTATATTTTATTGTTTGCTTTATTTCTTTAATTCTTTGTCAAGAGCACAGGTAGCAAATAGTGTGGTTAATGAGCTGTTAGATGCTGCTTTAATTTTTTTTATTGGTCTACAGTGTTGTTCTTTTAAGTAGCAGTTGTTTTATTAATGTTGTGAGAATTTGTCGCAGTTTGCGTAGTTTCGGTTTGATTGGAGTGGTTATTAAGATGAGCTGTGAAATTCTTCTTAATGGTGTCTATAAAAATAGAAGATAAAATAGCTGAGATGGAACGAATGAAGTAATATAGTCAGTGAAGAGAAGCATATGGTAATTTTTCGGAAAATCATCTCCCTTTACTAGTAATGCTTAGCCATTGAAACTATCTAAAAATTCAAATTCAAATACGATTAAAATCTGTGCATCGAAATTTCTTACCCTGGTTTCATCCATAAGGTAAGGGGTTATATGGGTTTTCTCGGTTATAAAACAGCCTTTGTTCAACAAATTTTTTCTCACATAAAAAATGAAATATGTTATTCGAATTTTTTATTGTGACAAATATACATTATTAATAAAGAAATTTTGAATTAAAAAAAAATAAACTCGGCCATTGCGATGCTATTTTCAGTGACCCCTCGTTGGCAGATTAACTCCTTACAGGATCATCTAAAATGAAAAAATACGTGTTTGAGTTAAAACCTTGACTTAGAACTTGAATGAAGGAAAGACTGAAAATGGAATTTTTGGCTGACATTTTATACAAAAAAAAAAAAATTAAAATTTCAGTGAAAATTTCGCAACATTTTTATACTCTCGCAACAAAGTTGCTAAAGAGAGTATTATAGTTTTGTTCACATAACGGTTGTTTGTAAGTCCTAAAACTAAAAGAGTCAGATATAGGGTTATATATACCAAAGTGATCAGGATGACGAGTAGAGTTGAAATCCGGATGTCTGTCTGTCCGTCCGTCTGTCCGTCCGTCTGTCCGTCCGTCCGTGCAAGCTGTAACTTGAGTAAAAATTGAGATATCGTAATGAAACTTGGTATACGTATTTATTGGCTCCATAAGAAGGTTAAGTTCGAAGATGGGCAAAATCGGACCACTGCCACGCCCACAAAATGGCGGAAACCGAAAACCTATAAAGTGTCATAACTAAGCCATAAATAAAGTTATTAAAATGAAATTTGGCACAAACGATCACACTAGGGAGGGCATGTTTGGACGTAATTTTTGGAAAAGTGGGCGTGGCCCCGCCCCTACTAAGTTTTTTGTACATATCTCGGAAACTACTATAGCTATATCAACCAAACTCTATAGAGTCGATTCCTTCAAGCATTTCAATATACAGTTTAAAAATGGAAGAAATCGGATAATAACCACGCCCACCTCCCATACAAAGGTTATGTTGAAAATCACTAAAAGTGCGTTAACCGACTAACAAAAAACGTTAGAAACACTAAATTTTACGGAAGAAATGACAGAAGGAAGCTGCACTCAAGCTTTTTTTAAAAATTGAAAATGGGCGTGGCGTCGCCCACTTATGGACCAAAAACCATATCTCAGGAACTACTCGACGGATTTCAATGAAATTCGGCATTTAATATTTTCTTAACACCCTGATGACATGTACGAAATATGGGTGAAATCGGTTCACAACCACGCCTTCTTCCAATATAACGCTATTTTGAATTCCATCTCATGCCTTCTCTATATAATATATACATTAGAAACCAATGATGATAGCGGAATAAAACTTTACACAAATACGGTATTTGAAAAATATGTAAATGCGAGAGTATAAAATGTTCGGTGACACCCGAACTTAGCCCTTCCTTACTTGCTTTCTTTCAAATAGTTGTAATCGATAAAAAAAAACCTTTCTCCACGTCTTTAATAATTGTATCTCAAAGAACTGTGCCAAATTTCATGAAGATCGTTTAAGTAGTTTTCGAGAAATCTTACCAACCGACTTCAAAAACACGGTTTAAGACGGCGCACTTAGCCTAGCCAGCCTCGAATGCTCAAATTCTCAAGGCTGTATCTCCGAAACTATTACTCGGATTAACTGGAAAATTTAGAGCAATATTCTAGAGGTGTTTTACAATTTAATAAGACAATAAAAAAAATTGATTTTTGAAATCCGTAAACCCATGTAACCCCTTAAGTTTAATTTCTGATCTCAAGTCAGAACCTTCAAGAACAAGAAAAAACTTTAATATCGTTTGTACCAAAGCAAATATAAAATATTCCCTACAAGAATTTAATTTTTATCGGTCAGTTTGTATGGCAGCTATATGCTATAGTTATCCGATCTTAACAAAAAGATATTGTACCGTTGCCTTTGGAAATAATCCATATAAAATTTCGTGAAGATACTTCGCCCCCTAAAAAATGTTTCCATAGAACGACTGACTTTTAATCGGTTAGTTTGTAAGGCAACTTTATGTTATACGAGTAGTAGTCCGATTTGAAAAATATCTTCAGGGATTGTAGTAACATGGTTTTGGACAATAATCCGTGCCTAGCTTCATGAAGACCTCTCGTCAAAGTAAAGTTTTCCATATAAGAACAGTTTATATCATAGCCACAAACATGCTATAGTCGTCCGATATCGGTTGATATAAAATCTACCACGTTTTCTTCTGGGGATCATAAACTTTGTGGAAAACCTAGTATACCCTGTTCAGGGTATACAAATTTAATTATTTTACCAACTTTATATTATACTTTCTTGTAATACACATGTATATTGCAAGAGTATAAATATGTGAATCAAAACAACGAAAATGCATATGTAAAATCTGCTAAATAACCGCCCAACACTGTAGCAGTATATATGTACATATGTACAAAGTTACTAATTTTGTTAGAGCAGCCGCAAATCATTTTAAAATTTTAAATAAATGTGTCACTGGGTCTCCAGACATTGCCAACAAATCAAAATATGAAAGTTTGACTCTCCTTTCAACAACACAAGAAAATATAAAAAAATATAAAATATTGCTTTATTAATGGTTCATGCTATAATAATGTGTTATCTGATTCTTTCACACCTGTTATTGGGGCAATGATGAAAGATCTCAATCATTAATCACTTGCTAAGTTATTGAAATCGTTGAAACGAACGAATTGAGGAATGGCTGCCGTATACCAATATATGAATATATGTATGTACATGTGTATGTATGTATGTATTGTTACATATGTACTTATGTACGAATGTGAAATGTGTAACATTATTCCGCTTGACTGGTGATTTTTGGTGAAAATCTGATTTTAATGCGAACTGAGACAGTAAAACTTTCAGACTACAATTCCACGAAAATAAAATGTATATTTTATTTATTTGGAAAATATTACTTTAAAAAATATATGTAAATAAGTATCATATCCGTCATCTTTTCGGTTAATCAACGGTTAACTTACAGCCTTCAGAAGAATATTTTGCTTAAACCAAAATATGAAATTTCTCCGAAATATTCAACTGTTTTAATGCTGAAGAATATGGCTAAATTCACTCAAATGTGAAGGAAACATATTATTCCATGTTCTGTCAATGGCACATTGATGAGTTTCCCAGAAAGCTTTCATTCAAACATGGCTATATATGTATAAGTACCAAGAAGAGCTAGTTAGGCAACAACATATCAGATTTTAATAAAATGGTTTTAAAATAGTAAATATCAGGAAATCACAACAAACTTCATTTTACAAAACTTTTTCATTTGGAAATAAATCGTAATAAGATTAAAACAGAATTTCTTAAAACAAGAAAAAACGTTAACTTCGGCTGCACCGAAGCTAATATACCCTTCACAGGTGCATTTCTTTTAGTAACTATGTATTCAGTTTGTATGGAACCTATATGCTATAGTAATCCGATCTGAACAATTTTTTCGGAGATTGTTTCCTTAGAAAATAACATATACCAAATTTCGTGAAGATATCTTGTAAAATATGAAAGTTGTCCATACAAGAACTTGATTCTGATCGTTCAGTTTGTATGGCAGTTTTATGCTATAGTAAACCGATCTGATCAATTTCTTCGGAGATTACATTGTTGCCTTAGAAAATAATATATACCAAATTTCGTGAATATATCTTGTAAAATGTGAAAGTTTTCCATACAAGCATTTGATTCCGATCGTTCAGTTTGTATGGCAGCTATATGCAATAGTGGTCCGATATCGGCCATTCCGACAAATGAGCAGCTTCTTGAAGAGAAAATGATGTTTGCAAAATTTCAAAACGATATCTTAAAAACTGAGGGACTAGTTCGTATATATACAGACAGACGGACGGACAGACGGACAGACAGACAGACGGACATGGCTAAATCGACTCAGCTCAACATACTGATCATTTATATATATACTTTATAGGGTCTCTGACGATTCCTTTTGGGTGTTACAAACTTCGTGACGAACTTAATATACCCTGTTCAGGGTATAAATATCTTTCATTTTAAAATGAAACCGAAAATGATGAAATTGAGAGATTGAGTAAATGCTCCTTTCTTTCCCTTTCAATAATTGTATTTTCGTTGTCAGAGCTTTCATTTCTTAATACTTACTTATTGCTAAGCCAAATAGAGATATTTAGTAAATGCGTGTAGGCAGATGCTCAGCACGACCTCTATGTCTCATGCACTGGTGCTTCAGCTATTGTAAGACCAATTTTGGTGTACTGTGCAGTAGTATGGTGAATAGGCATACGGAAATCTACCAATTGTAAACCAATGTAAATGGTTCAGAGGCTCGCTGCGCTGTGTATAACGAGAGCTTTAAGGATAACTCCAACAGGGTATCTTGAGCTGGGACTAAGCCTGGCAACTCTTAACCTCTTCGCTGCGCAGCAAAATCGATGGGACGACCACTGGCTGCAGAGGAATTTTCATATAGAGTCCTCATGCATAGCTCGGTGGGTAATGGCGTTTGGGAAAACCCCGACTACATAATCCCACATTTCAACTGGGAAAGGAATATCAAAGTAAACATAAAAAAGATGGCAAACTAATATACGCAATCTAAGGCGCAACACTAGGCATTCTTATATGTATAGAGATGGCTCGAAAATGGACAATGGAGTTGGTGCGGGAATATACTGTCGGACCACTGCAGAATATTTCAAGTTGAGGCTTTGCTATTGCGAAATTCCCATTGCCACTCGAAAGAAGAGACTGCAGGAACATGCTGGGAATACAAACTGGTCTGGGGGCGATACACTCCCGCAGGAGCATCTCTTGTGCACTTGTACCGCATTGCCAAGACTACGCTGTACGCATCTGAGGTCCCCACTGTATGATACCTGGAGCAGATATCGATAGTGAGCCCGCAGAGTCTGTTAAAATTCGCGTCAAGCGCAGACATCCTAAAGGTTGATTGCTTGTACTCCTCATGAACCTAGCAACTGAACTCCATTTGTTAACGTAAAGGCCCAAAACTGGTCTATGCATGGCTTTTAGGGCTACCAGAAAAAAAATTATAAATATGTGGCAACTACTTCTTCATAAATAATTTAAATAAGTATTATGTTTGCTGTCATATGGTAATATTATAATTGCTTAGTAAAGCACACTACGCCTTAATTTAATCGGAAAATTAAACAGATGGCAACTCTTTTAAACAAATATACTATATTTCTTAAAACTTTTATGTTTGCTGCCATAATTGATTCAATTTAAATTTAATTTAATCGGAAAATTAAACAGCTGGCAACACTTTTAAAAAATATTTTCGTTTGTACAAGTGGCAGCACCTTTAAACAAATATATATTTCTAAAAAATCTTATGTTTGCTGCCATAATTGATTCAATTTAAATTTAATTTAATCGGAAAATTAAACAGCTGGCAACACTTTTAAAAAATATTTTCGTTTGTACAAGTGGCAGCACCTTTAAACAAATATATATTTCTAAAAAATCTTATGTTTGCTGCCATAAAAAATTACGCCTTTATTAAATTAGAAAATTAAACACGATGGCAACACTTTTCAAAAATAGTTTCGCTTATATGCTCCTTAAATCTCTATAGATTGTTATATTTTGCTTAATTTAATATTTTAAATATTATTTAAAAGAGTAAAAAATAAAACAGGTGGCAACGCTTTTCATAAATAGTTTCGCTTGCATTCTCCATAAATCTCTATAGATTGTTATATTTTGTTTAATTAATTACTTTTTAAAAGAGTTGAAAATAAAACAGGTGGCAACGCTATTCCGAAAATTAAACAGATGGCAACACTTTTAAAAAATATTTTGCCTGTTTTCTCCATAAACCTTTGCAGATTGTTGTATTTTGTTTAATTCAATAATTTAAATATTATTTAAAAGAGTAAAAAAAAACAGGTGGCAACGCTTTTCAATTTTTTTTTTTAAATGTTCATCTCTTTAAGCCACCGTGGTTTGACAACATTTGATATTAAGATTAATTTTGTGTTTTAAAAATTATAAGCAGGTGGCAACCCGCTTCAACTGTAAGTTTGCTGAAGCCTCATCAGTTTTTAGCGTTTTTATTACTTAAATCTACTTGTGTTTAGTCTTTCACCTCAATTTTGATCCATATATAATTCAACAAACCGTATATTATATATTCACACGGCCATATAAAGTATTTAAGTGAATAATCGTGCGCATTAATTCTCTTATTGTAATAAAATAATTTTTAGAAATACTTTATGCAATACTAAAGTCAGCGTTGCGTCACGCTCTGCCGCCACTTAATTAAATATTCGCATTGTTGTTGAATGAATTGGCCGCTTTGTTAAGATTCGTACATTTCAGATCCACACATAGCCGATCCGAACACAGCGGCGTAATTTTGAATGGGAGATTTTGTTTATGGGCCACATTGTTGTCTAGTAGCGGAGCGCTCTTCATAATTGAAAGCGTCTCATTTTCATTGAAATTGTCTTGTTTGCGTATTTATTGCTGCTACTGTTGTTGTTGTTGTAGAACGTATTTGGTTACGCGTTTATTTACACTTGTTGGCATTTGTAGCCATTTGGCGTAATTTGAGCCACAGCAACAACAACAACAACAATTAAGTCGGTGTATGCAAACATTGGCGCGTTATTTGCCTTTTACACTTTTAGGCAGTTCCCATAATGAGTTAGTGCTTTATGTTCATACAAACAAGTATTTATTTAAAAACCAACAACAACAAGGCACTGAAAACGTGCTCTCGAAAATGAGAGCGATTTGCCGGTATTATCAATTTCACGGAAATTATAAGAGCAGTAAGCATGGCTATGCTAAACAAAGAATTAATTAGTCTTAGCAACGCCTGGAGGCGAGGCGACTTTTTGTTTCTTCCTGCCTGCGCTTTTCTGGGAGTCTCATTAAATTCTCGCTGATATTTTTAGATATTTACTAATTAGCACGGCTGCTGTACCTATTTTTAGTATTCAAGAAGAGGAACCTACAAGCTGATAAGCAACTGCCGAATTAGTGGAGGCTTTGTTGGTGAGCGTTTGGAGATCAAAAATTTTTCCTGGAAGTTGTCAACGATTGTTATTCAAGCTGGCAGCTATTAAAAGCGTCTTTCAGGCTATAAATAGAGTTACTTATGGTACTATGAATGTGGGATGGATGGTCTATAGCCATCTCTTGAATATATTCATATATGTTTGTATTTCCTGGAATTAAATATCCACTTTCAGCTTCGGTTTACAAAGGCGAAATATTTAATAAGACAATAAATATACTTCAGCTTTCAATATCTGTGGCAGAATTAGGAACCTGAACCTTGCCTAGAACTCGCAGTTTGAATAATACGAGCTTTCTATTTCAGTTGTTCTGCTTGTTATGCCTGGCATCTGAGAAGCTTTTTTGGGCGTCTGTAAGATACTACAGTATTACGCAAGTTTGAAGAGTCGCCTGAGATCCAGCTCCGAGTCTTTTTTGAATTTTGTCACCCACTTCATTATTAGCTTTTTTGTTCCATCTGTATACTTTGAAGTGTTCAATTCCTCTCTTTTTGTGTGACTTGAGCGTGATGCAGGAACAAGATAAAGAAGATCAATATATACGTCCATAGCCAGGTGGCACTTAAAGCAATAGTCTCACATCGCATAACAACTGGGTACCAGGTCAGAAAGGAATTTCGAAAACGACCGAACCAGTAAAGAAAATATGGAAGTTACTAAAAACGATATGCGATGAAATCTCCTAAAGGGCTGACAGGTCAGATCAGGGTGAGATGGAATGCCTAAGGCACTTGCAGCATCGCTGAGATCATGTTCAAAAGCCCCTGCAAGTCTGATAGCAAGTCAAAAATTAATGGCGTGATATGTGAGCCGGAAGGGCATAAGTAATGACGATACATGCAGAAAGTGCAGAAGAGTAGACGTTGGAGAGACAATGGTACACTCGTTATGCTTCTGTTCGGACCTATCTAGAACTCGGCTAGTTATAAGTATTAAGTTAGAAGCTTCGGACTTCAAGGGCCTGAATAAAGTAACATAAATAGATCTTAAGTCGCAAAACGCGTTAAAAAAGCTTTGACGTCCTGTGTGGCGAATACTTCAGCTTAAATTAAACTGACCTCCATTTGGCAGTGCCAAGGAGGAGGAGGTTCTATGTATGGCGTGACAGTTCGCCAGTATAAACTTCTTCTTCTTTACTGAGTTTACAACAGCGCTCCTGTCGTTCTTCCTTTTCGTTGTTTGGCGCCAATTGGAGATGCCAACTGTAGCCAGTTTCTCCACCTGTTTTTTCAACGAACTGGATTACTTTCTTTTCCTCTGCTTCCATTGACGGGTACTGAATCGAAAACCTTTAAAACTGGAGAGTTCTCTTCCATCGGGATAACATGACCTGCGCAGCGCAGCCGCTGTCTCTTGAACCGCTGAACTATGTCAATTTCATCGTATGTACATATATCTTGTACAGCTCATCGTTCCATCGACTGCAGTACTCGTCGTTGCCAATGCTCAAAGTACCATAAATCTTCCGCAAACCATAAAGCAGCACAAGAATAATGAGTGAATTTAATAGTTTGGTCTTTGTTCGTCGAGAGAGAACTTTACTTCTCATTTGCCTACTCAGTACAAAGCAGCACCTGTTGGCAATAGTGATTCTGCGTTGGATTTCTAGGCTGACATTGTTGGTGGTGTTTACGCTGGTTCCAAGATGTATTTATAGCTAGAGAAATTTCGTCTTGTCTTCGTTCACAACCAGACTCATACGCCTCGCTTCCTCATCCAGTCTGGAGAGAGCAAAACAAACAGCGCGATTCTTGAGGCTAATGATAACAATATCATCGTTTCATACAATATATTAATATGTAGTATTGAACGAGGACTTCAATTTGATTCTTCAAATTCTTGGGTTGTCAAGGGAGGAGAGATGTTTACCACACATATGTATAAACATATTTTAATGCATAAATTTTGTTAGTAATAAGCAACATTGCCAGCTTCATCCGACTCATCATTTAAGATGCCTAAGGAGTAATTAAAAACGTCAAACAGCTGATGAGAGGCAGCAAGATAGAATTTATTATGAACCGCAACAACAGCTTAGTTGCTTAATGGCCGATGACTGACGCTAAATTATCAACCAAGTTCTTCTTGCTTGTCAGCGCTAGCGGACATATTATTTTTCACAAGTGACACAGGAAGGGGGAAGTGAAAATTATGTGGCGCGTGGCATGTGGCCTGTGACTTCTGCACGCGAACTGTGTGCGTGCTACATCATTGATCCCTTCGCGCACAACATCCAATGACAAAACGCGAAGGTTAATAGATTTCCAGAGGAGCTTCGACGCACAAATATATGTAATTAAAACTGTGCTACATACAGCGGATGCTAAGCGCAAATTGAATTTGTAAATTGAGCTCACGTGTTCATACATTTTGAAATGACTTATTGCTGGTGACCGCTTTTACGATTTTTGCGCTAAAATTTTATTTCCTTTTCTCTTTTCACACAAAATATTTGCTTTGTTCTTTTCATTTTCTGTGTTTTGTTTTGTATTAAAATTTTATCGACTTGACATTCTTTTCTGTCAAAGTTCTACATATGCTTGACGTTTATTCTCACTGATCTTTGCCGGCATAATTCAAAACAATGAGAACCTGTTTGGTACATTTTAATATCGCTTAGAAATGGATAGCGAATTGTAAACACGTGTTTGTGTGTGTTGATACCGCTGTTATTTGAACTACTTCGAACGCTACACTGGAGCGTTGTGAAATTTATGGTTTTTGGCAAATAGTTTTTCTCTTTCTTAGTTATTATTGGCATATTTTTGATCGTGTGTAAGTACAGTGGTTTGTAGTCGAAAATTTGGTTTAATAATTACTTTAGTTGAAAGTTAAAAATTACTTTTAATATTACTGTTCATCTACCCTATAACTTACTAATACCAATTTTTGATTAAAAATGCAACTCTGTGTAAATGAGAATAGCCTTTGGCCTTGGCTTATCAACTTAGCATTATTTTGTAATCATTATGGAAGCATGGTTCCTGAGGTTAGAAATATAATTGTCCTCGAAACAGACATATGCTGCTAATATGTATGTGAAAAACCTCTGCTTACTTATACATGGTGACCCACTTCGAAGTTTCCTACTTCTTTTTTAAGAAAAAACATATAAACTACGAATTGAATGGGGAATTTTTATTAGCAATCGAAATAACATTCTTTGGCATTTATTTTTTGAAGATGACTCGCTCGAAATTTCAACTGGTAACTGGCGAATGACACGCATGATATTTGGTTCCATAACCTGAAACGCAGTGAGATTGTCCGCTTAGACTTTAGACTTTACATATACACACAGGAAAAAGTCTAACCGTGTAACTGACATTATTTTCGAAATAATATTAACCATTGCTTTCTGGGATGAAATGGGAGCTCTTGAATCTCTTCAGATTGCTCTTCGTCCAAATTTGGTTTCTTTACGTACCCATCGAGCCAGAAATCATTGCTGAACAAAATTTGGCTCGAAAATGTCGGATCTTCTTGGAGCTTTTAAAGAGTCCATAGAGCGGAGTGATGTCCTTTGGGAAGGTCATACGGCTTCAGTCCTTGCGCTAGCTGCATTTTGTACGCTTCCTATTGCAGATCTCGACGTTAAATGTGCCAATTCGTTCCATACGTCAATCCGAGTTGCTACGAACGTCGCCAAATCGACTCTTCACGGTCTTCGTGTATACTATCGATTCTTTTATTTTCTTTACAGCGTGCTGGACGTGGTATATTTGGACGAATATTATCTAATAATGAATGCGGGGACTCAAGATGGGTGATGGTGTTGCGAAAAGTCCGGTTAGTAGTCCGAGCGAAGCGCGTGAAACGCTTCTTTACAGAACGTGAATTTTCGCAAAAAGTTGAACGATTTGTAAACGTTGTTTAGGCGTAAGTCTATCCATGAGGAAATGTCAAACAATACTGAACAATAATAACAAGACAGCTTGACACAACTCACCCTCTACCTCTATTTGGATCTTACGTTATAAAGTGAAATGAGTTTATAAGTTTTTCAAAGCATCTCTTCTATCAAAGTAGTATCCGCCTAAAGTTTGAATTGGTTGGTTAAAAAGGAAGACGTAATTAGGCCTATATTATGCCTGTTGTGCTTCGGGGTGGCAACCAAATCTAGCCTTATACAGCAACTCAGTGTTTTTGGTAAAAATAAAATGTTTTTTCAATCCAGCTTCCCAATATATCTATAGTTGGATCATTGAGAGCCGTGGAAGATATCCCGCCTTAGCCGGATGACAACTGGTTATTCGCAAACCCAATGTTCCAGCGTCTCAATATCCTTGCATTCTTTCGAATCCACTTATTCATCCTTTTTTTTTTTGAAGATGAGATCTGACGGTCGGTGTCCTGTAATGACGTTTAATATCAGTTTGTTCACTTTTGGCTGGAAGTAGAAGTTTTGGTCTGTCTATTATTAACACTAACCAAAGTAACTCATTAACATTAACCAAAGTAACTTTGTGATTTGCATTGTATTGCTGGTGTTCCAAAAACTCAGCTGCTCTTCAAGAGTCATTGCTTCCAGCAACCCTTGCTTCATACCATTCAGCAGCTTACTTCTGCTCCCAGCTGCTCTGAGCGGTCCAACTCGTCTGCCATTTCGTATCCTTATATTCTTATATGATTGGGTAACCAGTCGCAATTAGCTGAGTTATATACTGAAAGTATGCGTAGTTATTGCCTGCATGTAAAATCTAACACAGTGAGACTTAGTTTCGGCGCTACGAATAGCCTTAATGGCTGTGCTTGGCTGTCCACTAGAAGGTTGATGGACTTGCGAATTAGAAAAGAGCTCACTTGGGACGTGACTTTCAATATTTCAACAATTTCGGCCTGAAACACTCATTTGTAGTGATTTAGTTTTAGTTTGAAGCTGCCTTTTGCGTATTGAGTACTACAGAAGAAGTCCGTTTCTGTTCCTTTATCGTCCTTTGATTCGTCGGTGAAAATTGAGACTTTTATTGTAGATCACTGAGCCGTTGGTTTGTGCTTGCTACTGGGGAATGAAAGTATTGCGCTTGATTCTTCATGTTTCCTCTATTTTTCGGATATTTATGGCAGCTGATCGTTCGATTCGCCACTCTCCAGAGTTTGATCAGTAGTTATAGTTATTGGCGATAAAGTTTCCACGAATTTCATAAGATTAACAGTGGCTCTCTCTAAAGTCAGACTTTGGATATTTTGAACGAAGCGTATTAATTATATAAAAAGTGGAATTGCCAATTGTAATGCACACAAATACACTGTAACTGACTGTAACTGTCTGTAACGGAAATATTCGGAATAAAAATGATTGAAATTTAATTTCTAAGCTCATAACAGTAAAGTTATTTTAGCCGCAGGGTTTTTAAGCACAGTAAGAAATGTCGACATGGCAAGCTATTGACTGATTCCTACATACATATGTATGTATGTACATATACATACATATGTATATACATGATACGTGATTTTTATTTAGATGTCACGCATGCGCAATTATGACAGCTGCTCTGAAACAATAGACTACGGATTACATTCTCAAACATAAGTAAATTGATAGTATGTACATATATATATATTTATATGTATTTGTAAATAGGCATATATCTAATAATATACTTTTTTCGTAAAGTAAAAATGTTATATTTTAACAAAAAAAAAAATATTTTGCTATTTGCTACGAAAATAATTTTTAAAATCCGCTACCGTTAATATCATCGTATTTCGCTCGAGCAACTTTGTCGAAACTTTCTTCGCAACCAGAAAAATGTGCTAGAATTATAAAGAAATCACGTAGTGCTGAACTCGCATACCCATAACCCGCACATGCCCACCTGACACGAGCTTTTACGAGCGTCACAAAATGACTTACAGTAATGTATGCATGTGTGTTTGTGTGTTGGCGCACGTGTATGTGTGCTCATAAATGTTCTGCTCGTAACTTGAGAATTTTACATGACAACAGCGCTTGCAAGTCTGCATTTGTCTTCCCTACAAAAGCTGATCCCAAGTAAATGGACAAAGCCCTGGATAAATTTGTAGCTCTTGTAGTTATAGCTGTCACTTGCTTCACCAGTTGGCCAATCCATGCAAGCGCATGCGTGTGTGGGTGAGGGGGCGTAGTGACGCCAAGCAGCTGCGCCGCATAAAAACGCCACACACACACAGGCACACATATACACAGCGGCAGGTGGATATGCACTTGCAAAAGTATTGCGCAATGCAGCAAAGTAGCGGTAGCCGCTTGCTACTGCAAAACACACAACAACAACAACAACAGCCAAAACAAGAAGACAAACAAAAAATGGAAATGTTACTGAATAAAATGCGAAACAATGAGGTTATACGGTACATTCTTCGTGCTTCATTTGTAACTCGGTGTGTGTGTGTGTGCGTTATTCGCAGTTACTGTGTGTGTGTGCGTGTTTGTGTATGCGCTTGCAAGTTTGTTGCACGCTGCTGAGGGTTTAGCATGCTATTCTTTGGCTAAATAAAACACCGACTTTGCTACATTCTGTTTCTTCACTGTGGTCTTTAGTACGTCAGCAGCGCAGCGGCCAGTGCGGCGACGTGCAGGCAGGCGAAATTGCAGAATGTTGGGAAAAATGTCAGAGATTGAAAATAAAACTGAAGCATGTCAAAAGCTGCTCAAATGTCACGTGCGCACCACTTATGGAAGCCTGGAAACTGCCACTAGACACAGTGGTGAGGTGTGACGTTGCAAAGTCGAGCAGTGCACACGCAGACAGCAAGTCGATTGCGAACTTTAAAAAGTATTTAAAAATAAAGTTAAGTAAAGGCAAGCGCATAAAATGCAGTCAATGCGAGAAAACACAAAAATGCTGACAATCACTGCTTATTTGACAGATTTTACTTTCTAGGAATATTTAAAATTTATTGAGGCTTTTATAGATTTCAGTTAATCTGAGGGATTTTTGAAGGAAGATTGCAGATTATTGAATTAAAATTAATAATTTTAATAAGTACACGACTTTTCAATCCTCATTTATCCATTGTGAACTGCGGAACTCACTTACGTTGAGTTGTTGGTTTGTTCACCGGCTGATCTGATTAAATACAGCGATGAGATGCATTACGGGTCCCAAACCCAGCAACCAAACCTGGGGAGGAATGTTTCGCCTTCTCACTTTAGCATGCCTTCAAACGGATGCTTCTGGCCTATCCAGAGGATATCTGGTCTAAGGTCAGCAGTCGTGAGCTGGTAAAGCCATACTTATAAGAATCGTTTCTGGCCATTACCAAGTGAAAAAAAAACAATCAGATCCCCAATGAACGCATGCTTTATGAGTTCACTCAATTCTTCATATTCTAATCCCCACAAAATTTGGCAGAATAATTAGCTGTTGACTTGTCGAGAGAACTCTCCATTTATGGAGTTGCTCACAAGAGAGGTATGATGAAATACTTACGGTCAGTCGGTTCATGGTTTTAGGCCATTGGAGCCAGACTCGGCACAATACACGCACTTTAGCCTTGAGCTGTTTAGTTGAAGATACCGAAATCCATATCGTCATCTTCTTCTGACTCCGACTAATTCTTTTTGGCTTCTTCTTGAGCTTGAACAAAGGCAGCAACGAACTTGCTGCGGTCCTTGGTGGTAGCAGCTTCCTTTAAAACAACCGCAGAATTAGCCAATAGATTTTTGAAACCATTGGCAACACTGTGTGGTGCCGAAGCAATAGTTGGATAACCAATCTGTAATCTTTGTTAATGAACTCGGGCTAAATTGGCAATGCGACCGCTAAGTGGATACTTATCAGGAGTTAAACACAACGTTTTTGTTCTCCGGTAGAGAGGAATGGGGCACGGATTCTGTGATTGACAGTCCCAATGGCGAAATCTACATATTCACCGATGAATCGAAGGGTGAAATAGGAACAGAAGCAGGCTACTTCTGTGGTAATTCATATGCTGAAAGTACAGAAAGTAGCTCCAAACTTTTAGTTCAGTTTTCAGGCCGAAATTACTGGCATAAGGCGCCACTTGGCTTCTTTAAACAGCAAGTCCATAAATTTTCTAGCGGACAATAAAAATTATCCGTAGCGCCGATACTAAGTTTCACTACGTCAGATAGATAATGAGGCAATAACCACACTCTCAGTAGGTAACTCGGTTAATATTATATATGTATCCGGTCATATCGGAATATAAGAAAACGAAAAGGCAGACGAGTTGGAGCGCTCAGGGCAGCTGGGAGCACAATTAAGCAGCTCCAGACCATTAAGCTCCTTCAACGGTTGTTTGAAGCAAGATACATTGCACATACCAGAGGAACTCCTCAGGCATTACGAAAAGGGCATACATACATACCATAAAGTTACTTTGATTAGCGTTAATGATGGGCAGACCAAAAACTTTTAATGCCCAGCGTTCAGCCGAATGAGACGGGGCATATTGCACGGCTCCTAAAGGTTCAACTTAAGACACATTGGCACTGATCGGCCTTGACAACTACACAGCTTGTGAAAAAGAAATCGTGAATGTCTGAAGCTTATGAAATTTTACCGAGCAAAAAATTTTCTGTCAGGTCTGTCTTTTCAATAATAGCATACAGTCTGTAATCTCAATACTGACTGCTGAAATTCGAAAAAAGTATACGATTTCCGCTATCTGGGGTTAACCAGATTTGTTCATTATAAAGGAATTTCTTGATGGCGCAATCATATAAGTTGGTGAATATTTTCGCAACTTGTTGAACAGTAATTATTAATTTTTAAGTCATTTGTATAAACCATTTTTGTTCATTATGCAGCACTTGCTTTGGAGATACATCGTTATAGCTAACTTCCAGCTGTTCGATTTTTATAGTATGAGAAAAATCTGCTTCAAAATAAACCTTGGCCTCGGCGATTCCCACTTCATTGTCGTTAAATTTCTTACCAGCGTGCATTTTGTTTGGGGTTTCGGATAGGAAAGAGTTGTGGGAAGTCAGATCTGCGAAATACGATAAATGCTGAAGAAATTCGAAGCACTTTTATCATTATTTGCTTTGATTTGACACTGTGAAACGGTAGTAAAGTGAACTCGAGAAGCATCCACATTGATCATTCAATTTCCTTTCATTTTTATACTCTCGCAAGGAAGTTGCTAAGGAGAGTATTATAGTTTTAATCACATAATGGTTGTTTGTAAGTCCTAAAACTAAAAGAGTCAGATATAGGGTTATATATACCAAAGTGATCAGGGTGACGAGTAGAGTTGAAATCCGGATGTCTGTCTGTCCGTCCATCCGTCTGTCTGTCCGTCCGTCCGTGCAAGCTGTAACTTGAGTAAAAATTGAGATATCATGATGAGACTTGGTACACGTATTTCTTGGCTCCATAAGAAGGTTAAGTTCGAAGATGGGCAAAATCGGCCTACTGCCACGCCCACAAAATGGCGGAAACCGAAAAGCTATAAAGTGTCATAACTAAACCATAAATAAAGATATTAAAGTGAAATTTGGCACAAAGGATCGCATTAGGGAGGGGCATATTTGGACGTAATTCTTTTGGAAAAGTGGGCGTGGCCCTGCCCCTTACGAAGTGTTTTGTACATATCTCGGAAACTACTATAGCTATGTCAACCAAACTCTATAGAGTCGTTTCATTCAGGCATTTCCATATACAGTTCAAAAATGGAAGAAATCGGATAATAACCACGCCCACCTCCCATACAAAGGTTATGTTGAAAATCACTAAAAGTGCGTCAACGGACTAACAAAAAACGTCAGAAACACTAAATTTTACGGAAGAAATGACAGAAGGAAGCTGCACCCAGGCTTTTTTTAAAAATTGAAAATGGGCATGGCGTCGCCCACTTATGGACCAAAAACCATATCTCGGGAACTACTATACCGATTTCAATGAAATTCGATATATATTATTTTCTTAACACCCTGATGACATGTACGAAATATGGGTGAAATCGGTTCACAACCACGCCTTCTTCCAATATAAAGCTATTTTGAATTCCATCTGATGCCTTTTCTGTATAATATATACATTAGGAACCAATGATGATAGCGGAATAAAACTCTACAAAAATACGGTATTTGAAAAATATGTAAATGACGTATAATGAAATCTCGATTATCACTTTATCATGCGAGAGTATAAAATGTTCGGTGACACCCGAACTTAGCCCTTCCTTACTTGTTTTTAAATAAATGTCTTTATTTCCTTAAAATATCTATATCACCGAAATTGTAAATTAATTGAGACTGTAGTATTTTTAATTATCAAAATGGCCCTCATTAGGCTGTTTTGCAAGATGGGTCTGTTAAAAGAAGAAATGATCGAATCTTTCTTGTCGTTCTACAATTTGTAATCCGTTCGTACTTGAAGGTAGTTTTAGTTGTTTTATTATCTAAATCCAGTGTAGCAAAAGCACCAGTCGACACCAAGATTTGCTAATCCATAGGAAGAAAGATATTTATGACAACTATGGATGGTTTTAGAACTAAGTGAAGAGCATATAAATCTTTAAATACACCGAATGGAGAATAGTTAGGTTTCACAATTAAATTTATTGCATTACTCTCGTAGTACAATATAAAGAACTTTTTTACTTTTGATAACAAAAACTAAAAATAAAAGCATAAACCCCATAAAAACGTTTCAGATTAAACAAAAACTAATATTGTTTCAACACAATAAATGAGTTAAGTAAATTCGAACTCGATAAACAACCAATTATCAATACCAACCGAATATGGCATATAAAGTGCGCAAATTTCAAATACATTCTTTGCTATCGAATAGTAAAATATACCGCCATAAACTTTGACATAAATATAATAAATAAATAATAATAATAATAATACTAATAATAATACCCCTAGCACCGTTCAATAAAATGTCAACTGGTCATATTGGCACGACTGCGCATTATGTTGCTGAAGCGGCGGACAGTGACTGTCACTATAAAGCTTCATATAAAATAAAAGCTCATTTGACGAGACTTGGCACCTTTTCATACTCTCTTGCATCACCCTTCGTAGCTCAATTGTGTAACTGCCACTCTTGCACTCGCTAGCTGCAGTTATCTTATTTGCATTTCCATATTTCTTTCTTGTTTCAATTTTGCCGTTTCCACTGCCATTTACCTGTGCCTGCTGCACTATCATGAATTCACATTTTTTATTCAATTTTTGTTTGTTATTGCATTTGTTTATGCTCCTCCAGCTGCATTACCTGCTGCATGCACACATATATATGTATATATACACATCATCAATTCATTGGTTACGTATACGCCATGGTGCATATGAATATTTGCCGCTGTTACTTGTGCTTATGCCTCTACCACTGTTACAATTCGTTTTGTAGCTGTTGTTGCTATCATGCATGCCAGAAGTAACAACTACCACTCGCCTACCGCCGCTGCTCGCATCCTTTTTGTTCGTTTTCTCGTAACAAAAAATCGCAAATAAAACAAAAGAAACGCTGGTAAAAAGTATTGCATTGCAGTTTTTCTTCCAAAGGAGCAAAGAAAGTAAACGAAAACGTTAAACAAAGTAAAAAGTAAAATAAAAACATTCTATATGCTCTGTGTCAAGCTGGGCCCCATCAGGCTGTGCTGCTGTGGCATCAGGTGTTGCACGTTGTGCCTGAGCTTATCTCAAATGATTTATAAACTACCAACAGTGGTGAGGCCAACAAAGCCATTGTCATTGCATAAAATACGGCGTGCTGAGTTATGCATAGACACATGTTGTACACACATACATATGTATGTATAGTTATAAATATATATGTACATTGTAAGCAGCAGCAAATGTTTAAAAATCATGGAAGAGTTAAATGAGTAGGTAGTTTGAATAATTTTGATTTTGAATGTAATTACAAATAACAAATTTTTTTTATGAAATTGTGGAACAGCCAGGATAAATTTTAGCAAAACAAAAAGACGTTAACTGCGACTGCACCGAAGCTATAACTTCTCCCATAGAGTTATTCTTTAAGGCATAAAATAATAAGTGTTATTTCTATATCTTGATTTTGATTGGTAAGTTCGTATGAGTGCTATATGCTATAGCGAATCAATATCGGCAACTCCGACTAAAGAAGAAACATTCCCCGGGAAAAAAGGTATGGAAATTTATAAGTCGATATCTCTTAAAGATGAGGGACTAGTTCCCTTATATAGACAAATAGACGGTCACATAGACAAACATTTTCTAAATCGACTTAGCTCGCTCTAGCTTTAGAATATCAAGCTCATTAAGCATAGCAACTGAGTATTCGAAGGCTGCTAAGAAGACAGTTGCCATTTTTCGGGTATCATCTAGTCCTACCAGCCTAATCGAAAGGCTGTGTGCAGGGTCGGTGAGGAAAATTCTTTCCAAATGTTTTAAATTTTCATATAAACTTCTATATATCTACATATTTTTTAGGGAATAATCAATTTAATAAGAACCGAAACTTTTTATTAAATCAAATTTGTATAGTCCTTCGATCACCATCAATCTATCTCTATCTATGTCTACTTTTACTAAGACTTTATTTAGTTCGGTTTGATTTCACGTTATTTTAAGCAGAAAAATCTTACTCACTCACAGTCAAGAAGGAAGTGTTGAGTTCTTTTCTACCTCATCTTTTCCCATAAAGCTTTTGCAGATGGCGTCTGGTAAGATTCCCAACTTTACAGTATGGACGCCAATAGGGCAATGGGCAGTGTTTAAATCCCCACAATTACGAAGAGACTAGCCTTACTGAGGGCAAAAAGATCAGTAGATCTCTTGGGTTTGATTTTGGGCCATAAGGTTTTTGCGACAGCGTAATGTACTGATGGTAAACCAGCGTTGGCCATACTTTCGCGGAGCTCAACTATCTAATAGATTAACACAAAAGGGGACGGAAGCACCCACTCTCGCCTATTCTGATGATAGCGGTTCATCAATTTTACAATTTCCTGCGATTCCGCTATGGCCTGACTCCTATACTAGTCTTATAACAAGAAACTCGATGCTACTGAAAGCAAGGTTAGGCACTCTTTGATCAACCCTGAACCTACTGTTTATGAGTGCACTCCGGAACAGTAAATCTACTACTACCTTAATGCCTGTAACCTCGGCTTTCAAGGTACTAAAACAGTCAGGAAGTCTGAAGTTGTAGTTGATAGAGAGCTCCTGAGCCACCCGATTTCGATTTGGCGACTCCCCATCCTCAAGTCCCTCATCGGTATATGGGCAAAGAAGGAGCCCACAGATTTCGATTTGGCGACGCCATAATCCAAGTAATCCGGTATGAAGTCAAAGTGTGTGAGGATATCCGAGTGATCGGGAACGTGTTCTTTTAAAAACTCAGATTCTCTGAATCTGATAGCAACTTTCGCAGCCATACACCTTCCGCTGATGTTTACGCCACTTAAAAACTCAATAGAACATAATGGCTTTGACTGTGGTGCCGTAGAGCCAAAGAACCACTTTCGGTAAAATACCTCACCTTTAGCCAATGGCTCCTCTACAGTATTTGTAGTATAAAGCAATCGATGCATTTTTTGTTCTCTCTTCGATATTCTGTTTCCATGAAAGCTTCCTATACAGAATGAGCCCTAGATATTCGCGGTTGCAAACGGATGTCTCCCATTTGCAGCAGCGGTGCCACCGGGATCTTATTTAATCTGGTAAATAAAACCATCTCGATTTTACTTGTGTTGATGATGCACGCTACTCAGGTGCTTTCCTTTGACCATAAGTGCTACATTGTTTGCATAGGCAGCGACGATCCAAAAGTTGTTTAAGCAGTTCGTTAACAATCAGGACCCATAGAAGAGGAGAGAGAACTCCACCTTGTGGGGTTCTCCTACTCACTTTATGTCGAGAGCGTGCGTTGCCCTTTCAATCACTCTGTCGCACAGGAAAACGAAAATTAACTGATGGAGGTTTGATTCAACCCCAAGAACGTCCAGAGCAGTGACGTCCATATAACGGTACTATTAAAAAGTACTAAAAGCGCTATAAATCCATGACTAAATATGCCAGAGATATTAAATTTTACCTCTGAGATGGCATGATAAGGCTTTAATAAAGCCGGGGTCAAAATTGGACGATGGGTATAGCAACACCCACTTTTCGGGAAAGCACAAATCTCGAGACCCGCATAACCGATATCAACCAAAATTGGTAAATCTTTATGTTACAGTGTGAAAATGAGCGAAACCAGGCCGCAGCCACGATTACTTACCTGTAGTACAACTTTACATTCCATTTGGTTCTTTACTTTTGAGTGTACAAATCAATAAGCACTTAAAATAAAGAATAATGACTTTAAAATATGTCACCTTATGGCCAAAAATTGTCCAAATCCAACCAAAAATGTTCTAAGGAGTTGAAATTATCGAAAATATTGGTCCATGTGTCAGAATCACAGGGTCCCAAGAAGATCCCAACAGCGAATTCCTTAACTCTAAACACTTAAATGTACAAGTATCCCATTATGTTTTAAAAAATATTTCAAGCAATTGACCACCGCGGCTGAATCGAATAAATTCCAGCCGAGAGGCCCAATTGGACATGGCTGAATCGACATTTATTTATAAGGTCTTCGACGTTTTTACAAATAAACACACCCTGTTCAAAGTATAAAAATCTGTATAAGCCTATAGTTTTTATAAAAATCCTTTTATAAAATATAAAAATATTATAATTTCATATTTTGTACTTTTAAACAAATTTGAAATTAAGTTAATTTATTTTGTATTAAAAGTAATAAGAAAATTAAAGAAAAAAATCAAAATAAATTTTATTTACATAAAAAAATGTTTTTGTTTAAAAATATACAAATTTTGTGTATAAAATACTTTCATCAACCTTGAGAAAAAATCTACCTGTTATACAATTATGAATAAATTAAAAAAAGTACTTAAAAAAATTATTTTGAAATAAAATAATTATAAATAAAATCAAATAAAATTTTATTCCAAAAAAGTTTGTTTTTATTCTAAAAACCTTTCCAGCAGTAAGTTTGCATTTTTAATTTTGCACTCTTTTGTCATTTTATTATTTTTATTGCCGCCTTTTGTTAGCTTTTCGATTATATTCTTTTAATTCTCCGTGTGAGCTTCTATGTATAAATTCTTAACAATGCGGTTCTTTGTTGTTTTTTCACCATTGTTTGTTTGTGATTTTGGTGATTTGCATGCTACAGACAGCTGGATTTCCGGTTTTATTCTAGCCTTATCTCCAGAACTAGTTTGTGGACTGCAGGTGAATCAGTGACACTGTGTTTAATGGCGCAAAATCACCAAGAAATATCTATTCAAAAACTTGCATCATTTGCCAGTCTTCGCAACGCGCTGAAATTTTGTTTTGATCATTTGCATACCATTCTGGAGAACTATTGGGTAATCTACAAATCACGCACGGAATTCTAAATTTATGCATGACGTTTGTTTATCTCGATATTGTTCTTAAATTAAAGCAATATTTTTGAGCCATTGTTGTAGTGCGACCTTTGTTCCAAAAAGAAAAAAGGTTTCAAGTATTTTTTCTGAGCTTTAATTTTAGAAATATTTTTTGATACTTTTTTCGCCGTTGCTTTTATGTGAAAGTGGCTTTTTGCTATCTCACAATTACAGATGTTGAAATTTTATTTTGCAATTTTGCGGTTGCTGCAACCCAATTTATCAGTTAACGCACAGTTAAAACCAATTTTGAAGATTTTAAATGTCAACAACGTTTCAATTATTGAGTTATATACAAACACATTGGAAATACAAATTTTATAGAATTTTAGAGATATTAATTTTATTTATAGTACTACTTTGGTTTAAGGTAAATGACCGCTCTATAGCAGAAACTTATGTGCAAGGTGAACAAGCTATTTAGTTCGATGAACATCTTTTTCGATTAATTAATTATAATGTGGCAAACAAAGCAATGCAAATAAAAATTTTGAAAAATTATAGATATTTTTTGCGTAAGCTGGTCTGAAACTCATCGAACAGAGAATTCGACCAAAAAATCAGGTCAGTTACAGAAAAATTGGTGGAAAATAGAGGAAGCGAATTAAGACATATGTATGTGTGTATTTTGAAACCGAGTAGATTTTGGTATCACCGCAATAATCTGACCGATTTCGATGCTCTCAGAAGATTTCGAACACAAATAATAAATTTCGGACGGTTAACATTATTATAGCGTGTTATGCCAAGCCCAAAGGCAGTAAAAGGTTACGTGGGTTTACGGGTTTCTAAATATCGATTTTTTTAATTGTCTTATTAAATTCTACAACATCTTTAGACTATTCCTAAATTTTCAAGTTGATACAGCGTTGACAGTTTGTGCGCTCCAGGCTAGCTAGGCTAAGTGCACCGTATTTAAACGCGTTTTTCTCGAAACTGAGAAGTCGTTTGGCTAGATTTCTCGAGAACTACTCAAACGATATTTTTTTTATTGAACGGAGCCAGATTACTCAGATTACTCAGATTACTTTACGGTGCTTTGGTGTGGTGGACCACTATGAACAAAATCTCATACATAAAACCGATGGAGCGGATTGTTCGCTGTTCTCTGCATGGCGGGAGCGCTAATGACCACTCCAATGGCTGCACTATAAAGGTTACTCATTCTACCACCAATTGACATTGCAAGGCAAAGCTCTTCGGCAAAAACAGCTGCAATATTAGCGGCATTAGGTGACTTCTGGCGACCACTTCCTTCATGCTTTCGGAATACAGCAGTATCTTCCAGGCAGAATTTCTTTGCAGTTAGGTAGGCGGCCAAGATAACAACGCAGAAAACAACATAAAAAAGATAAATGTAGACATTTATAGCCAGGCGAAAAATAAGGCAATAATTTCACATCGCATTACGTCAGAGAATATCCTTAGAAGCAGGGAGGCAATATATGTTACGGTTGCAAATATATTGGGTTCGAGGTCACAAACGAATTCCGGAAAAGAAAATAGCTGATGAGATTGCCAAAAGTGCCATTCATCTGACTACCAGAGCAGTAGAGGAAATATGAAAGTCACTAAGAGTGGCTCCGAAAGGGCTGACAGGCCGATCAGGGCGAGATGGAATTCTTTAGAGTCATGCAAGATAGCCAAGATCATCCCTTAGGCAACTCGCATGCTTTTTACTTACTTGGTCTCGAAAGCACGTCTGTTTGTCTCTTGACGACAGGTCACAACTTACTGGCATCACATGAGATCAGAACAAATGTAAGTAGCGACGACGAGAGGTTGGCATAAAAGAGTCTATCGTTGATGTCCTTTACGATGAATACTTCAACCTGAAACTAAACTGAATTTCCATCTGGTATTACTAATGACCAGTAGGGCTATGTGTGGCATGGCCGCCGGCCAGTATAACCTAACCCAACTTATTTCAGTTTATAAAATTTGAAGTCCAGCTCTTGTGTTATTATATTGCCTTTTTATGAATTCAAATGTCTGACAATAACTTCGATGTACCCGCACATGTGGCCGCCACATTTGTTGTTTTATTGTTCCGCAAAGAATGTGTTTCGCGCATTTCGCTCAACTTATGGTCAACATATTCGGGCTACTTGAGACACAGCAATTATTATTGGATAATATTCGACCAAATAGACCACATCCAGCACGGAGTGAAGAAAATATAGCAGCCGTAGCTGAGAGCATATACAAAGACCTTGGAGAGTCGATTCGACTCCGTTCAAAGCACCACGGACTGACGTATAGAATGACTTGTCGCATTTTACGTCGAGAGAAGCCGCTCGACTTTTGCAAGCGACATCGCTTCGATCCATGGACTCTTGGTCCTAAGAAGATCCGACGTTTGCGAGTCAAATTTTGTTCAGCGATGAGACCCATATCTGGTCTCCCACTAAAGGATTGCAACCCACCATGGAACCACTTTTCTATTACTTCAAAGATATAACTTGTGATGAACCTGTAAAACTTGGATATTAGTTCAGTTTTAGGTGTGAAAAACAGCTGTTAGTTTGTAAATTACCTATTCCGGGAGTAAAAATATATAGTTTTGTTCAGAACACCCTATAAAAAATTAGTCTAAAAATTACCAAGCAATATTCTTATTGTAGTTGTTTCATGCGCAAAAACTAATTACAATTTTAATGCGTTAGAATTTGAAGCAGCGAAGCGAAAAGCCTTTGAAGCTTGACTTAAAGTGATTGCGCGGACATATAATGACATTTTAAGTGGCTAATGAAAAGTGCGTCGCAAAGCGTTTAGTCAATGGAGTCTGCCGAAAGAACCACTCCAGTTTGACACGCAATGTTTCGACATATGACCGTAAGGCTGACAATTGATAAATGCGGCCATAAAGGTTTAAGAAATTTAGCTGAAATTGGCAATAATTTTCTGCGTGAAGGAAAACATAAATCTTTTTGCAGAATGAGCTTAGAAATAGTTGAGTAATCTTTAAGCACATAAACTAGATAAATAAAAAAAAAAACTATTTTTATAATTCTAATTACTTCACATTAAAGTATGTATATACACAGTTATATTATGTTGAGATTATGTTCTCTCATTTTATACGTAACACTAAAGATCGCTTTGATCGCACTGCTTGGTGACCTCTAAAGCTCATTTCAATTGTTTCGTCACAGCGTGAAGTGCTAAAGAAGCTGTGATTTATATTCCAAATATTTTTTAAAACTTTTGTTGTTGTTTTTTTGTTCAAATAATATTATTTTATTTTATTTTGTTTTTTTGTTTATTGTTGCTTTGAAATAGTTTGCTTGCCTGCTCATGCTTGCATTCAATCTAGCTCTGTCAGTTGTCGTCATCTATTACATACATACATATCTACATAATAAAGCGGCTCAAGTGTCAGAATGACACGCTTATCCGTTCGGTTGCTCTTCAGCTGCGAACGACAAGCTGACAAATTAGCTGTTTTTCTAATGTTTGTGTACATTCAGCAAGCTTTTAAAGCATTGTTTTTGGGTTGAACACAATTTTTTGTTGTTGTTGTATATTTTTGGATTTTTCAGCTGTGGTTTCATTGTTGTTGTTAGTGATCTTAGGTGTTTTAGCTTTGGTTGATTTGCATTTACAGCAGTAGTTGTTGTTTTTTTTTGATGTTGTATATTTTTTTGGATTTATTTGTAGGTACATATTTTTGTTACTTGTAATTTGTTGTTGTTGTTGTTCTTTTTGATGTTGTAAATTCGTTAATTTTTTCGCACTACAATTGTTGTTTTTGTTGTATTTAGTTGTCTCAAATTGTTGTTTTTGTTGTATTTAGTTGTCTCAAATTGTTGTTTTTGTTGTATTGTGTTCCTCATGTTGTTGTTGTATATTTCTTTCGTTTTTATTTTCGCAGCCCAATTGTTGTTGTGTTTGTATTTTGCCGTTTCGTATTGTTGTTGTTGGTGTTGTATTATGTTTCTTATGTTGTTGCTTTTGTATTTCTTGATGTTGTATATTTCTTTAATTTTTTATTTTTAGATACATAGTTTTTTTATGTTTTGTTGTTGTTTTTATGTTGTTGTATATTTCTATGGGTTTTGTTGTTCTTGTTGTATTGTGTTTTTCATACTTTTTATTGCTACTGCTGTTGTAGTATATTTTCTCTTATTTTTTGTTGTTGTTTTTGTTTTTCTTTTCCACTACTTTTTTGTTGTATTTTCTTTTCTCATAATTTTGCTTTTGTTGTAGCCACATTTGAGCAGTCAACAAACAAATTCACACCCAGTCTCGACAGTGCATTAATCAACCAAGCAACAACAACAACTACTTATTAACGGTGTGGTAAGCAGTACAGCGGTAGGCTTGGCTTAGTGCGGCCTATTTGAAAAATGTTTGTGTGTATGCGTGAACGTGTCATTCAAGAGCTCTACGCAATTCGCTTCTCAAGCGTCTCATAGACACGCAGATAAGATTAACTCGAGCAAGTTGGCTTGTTAGTTGGTTGCTGTTATTGTTTTTATTGCACATACTTATATTTTAGTTTATTTGATGCGATTACATTTATTTTATTAATTTTTTTTTGCTCTTCGTTGTAAAGGTCAGACAGCACGTGCGTTTTCGTTTCTCAGAATTTTGTGCGAAACAAAGACAATAAAGACAGCTAGTATTATTTGAGCAAATCTTGTTGACATTTCTAGAAATAAATTAATTTACTTATTCAAATAAAAAAGTAAATTATGTTGAGTGTTTAAAAGTCTATAATGTAACTAAAAAATCTTCTTCTTCCTTATGTCCGAGATAAAGCCGTATAACACGAAGTATGACAAGATCCGCTTCCCATTATATGGTTTGCCTCAAATAGAAACGAGAAACTCCTGCTATTTGTCAATGAACGTTTTTCTTTCGCATAATCAGAATGATCCGATTTATGCACCATTTTGTTCGATAAATTGTTACTATTTTGAAGATAATTTCATATTGTCACTCCCATAGCAACCCTTGTCCCTATTCGCAAATGATAGGAGAATCAACTTTCAAAAGCTTCTCTCGAGGGGAGTTTTTCACCAACAATCCATAATTCGCAGGAACTGATTATAAAAACTTAGTTGTCTAAACTGTAAGGGAGAAGAGAGAATAATAAGGGATAAGAACCTCTCAACCAAACTCCCGAAACCGAATTCTCTTCATATTGGACTAAGCTGGCCGCTTTTGGGAGATTTTTTTCTCCTGACGGCATTAAGGGTTTGGCCTTATGAGAGCAGCTTATAGTAAGTTATTGTCCGTTAACCTAATATGAAGCAAAAGCTTTCTGGCCTTCAACTCTGGCTTGGGTAACGTTAGCGCTGGCTAACCGTAATTTGATAACGACCTTTTTCACTTGACGTTGTCGAAAGTGTCCCACGTTTACTCACCAGTAAGAACCCGCTTCAGAAATGGATCGATTTTTTTGCCATTCACCTTTTGTTACACCCATATATCGAGCTTCTTTTTATACTCAATATTATTTTAAAGATTACAAATGATTTTATGTTCAATGTTAGAACATTACTACGTCCACCATAGCCCTCTATGATTTCCCTTATTTTAACGATATTTTAGACAATTGACCTTCCAAATCAGGGTAGTCTATGACATCAAAATTACCGGAACGGAATCGACCAAATATTATGAAAGGAAAATTATAAAATTCGTCGTTTTTTCATTTTCACAATACTGCACCAAGAAATTACAAAATTGTTGGAGAATTTTGGAGTTAGTATGAATTTTGCTTCTAAAGGAATATGGCGTGACCTGATCTCACTTATACTACGACGGATATAGATTACAAAATCATTTATTAAAGGTCAATTTTTTTTTACGAGCGGGATTGGATATATACCGAGAGTTGAAGAGGGAAGTGAGACGCATTTGCAGAAAAAAAGAGAGAGGCCGAAATGCGTGAGTACAAAGAGCTTGAGAAGCTGGCCGACAGAGGTAATACTCTAAAATTCTACGAAAAGATGCGGCGACTAACAGAACCTTTCAAGATCGGAGCATGCTCTTGTAGAAACCCGGAGATGATCTAATGACTTATGCCCAGATCATACTGAAATTATGGAGAAAATAATTCTCCAGTCCACTGAATGGCAGTGAAAGCTTAATACCAGAGATGCTGAACACGATTCTCCAATCAATGACGATGAAGCAGACGTTCCATTGCCCGACCATGAAGAAGCAATTACCCGATTAAAGAACAAAGCGGCGGAGAGATGAATTGGCAGAGGAGCTATTCAAATACGGCTTCTTTGTAGAACATAGTCGGACCAAAGCATTCCCGACGATTAGAATTTAAGTGTGCTCTGCCCAATCCACAAAATGGAAGACTTCACAATCTGCGCCAACTACCGTGAGATAAGCCTCCTCAATTTCTCATATAAGGTTCTGTCGAGCGTACTGTATGATGGATTAAAGTCGACGGTCAACAAACTAATTGGACCCTATCAGAGTGGCTATATGCCTGGAAAATCTATAACTGACCAGATATTCACAATACGCCCCCCAAGATCCCTGGAAAGAGGATCGACACACACCACTTCTTCGCGGATTTTAAAGCTATTTTTGACAGCAGGAAAAGGAGCTGGCTTTATGACGCTGTATCTGAATTTCGTATCCCCACAAAACTAATACGGCTTTGTAAACTGGCATTGAGCAATACCGAAAGCTCCGTCTGGTTTGGGAAGGATCTCTCCAAGCCATTCGATAAAAGGTTGCGACAAGACGACTAACTATCGTGCGAATTCTTCAATCTGCTGCAGGACATGCAGGACAAAATAATTAGATTTACCGAAATGAATAGAGAAAGTACAATCGTTTCGCCGATAACATCGATATCATTTGCCATAACAACCGTGTTGTTAGTTCTGCGAACCAAATGGGACTGGTCGTTGACGAGGGTAAAACTTAATATCTCCTGTTGCCAATGTTGACAGTCATAACGTCGAAGTCGTAGATAATTTCGTCTATCTTGGAATCAGTATTAACAGCAACGTCAGCCTCGAAATCCAACGGAGAATAACTTTTGCCAACAGGTGCCACTTCAAGTTGAGTTGGCGATTGAGAAGTAAAGTCCTCTCTCGACGAACAAAAATAAAACTCTCTAAGTCACTCATTATTCTTGTTCTGCTATATGGTAGAGGCATGGATGATGACAACATCTTTGCGGAAGATTTCTGTTCCTTTGCAATTTGGCAACCGGCAAAAGAAGCAGTTAAATTTTGGTAAACGATCTAACAGATAACTGGTATATAACACATTCACTAGCATATCCAAACAGTCAAGGAATTCTGCATATTGTTTATGAGACAACACAATTTTTCGTTCGACTCACAACTGTTTAAGTTATGATAAAGTCATTTATTTTTCGGAATCCAATTTTTCAAAATTTCATTATCTCAATTGTAATTTAATTAATTTCATCAGATTTCAATGAGACGTAACTGTTAATTTCGTAAACGTTTTTATCAGCAATTTATTATGTTAAATCTTATTGGTGGAAGAATTGCACCATTACTCACTCTGCACTATGTACTCCCACACATACATATGTAAGTATCTATGTACGTATGTATGTATGTATGTATTTATATTAAAATTTCATTCACATACTTTCATGGCAATCTCGCATTGTCTTTCATCTGCCTTATTAATGAGATAATTTAATTTAATGCATTTGATTTTCAAAATATTTTTCGCATTTAAAACACGTCGAAAGTAAAACCGTTAGTGTGTTGAAAACGTAATGACACTACAAGCACTAATGGCGACTGTCAGAGAATATTGGTGACAATTTGTCATCGCATTCGAATCAATTAATTGTGCTTTAAATGCAAAAAACGTAAAATGTGCTAAATGGGTGGGAAAACGAGTCGTGAATTTCAATACAGTTCGTTCACATTGCAAACATTGCATTACATAATCTATTGCCTTTTTGAGTTTACTTACAACAACATTGTTAATTTGATAAGGGCTTATCTGACAGCATGTCGCTACAGTTACTCGGCGATGTATAGTTGTGAGGGGATGTAGCTCAGTGGTAGAGCGTTCGCTTTGCATGTGAAAGGCCCCGGGTTCAATCCCCGGCATCTCCAGTCGAATTTATTTTTGTTTCAGCGTTTTATTAGTTTACAGAACTCTTTCGATTTACAAACTTGAAGTTAGAGTAGCAAAATTATTTCAAATATTATAGTAATCATCTTCCAAAATTATAAAAGTATCTTCTTCGTTTTGGTAGAGAGCGCTGCGGATGAAGTGTTTTTTAATTTCCTACATAAGTAGTAAATGAAGAAGAGAAAGAGGTGGAGAGGGAGAGCGATTTCTTGCACATTTGGAGTCTTTTCTGAACATCATTGTGGACACTACGACTGCAATATTTCTCAAGCCCGGAACTACTATCATTTCGGCTTCAAAGTGTCGGACTAAAACTTCTCTACCATAAGAACAATAAAGATGTCTAAAGACTGTCTAAAGGTTATTTACATTTTAATTCTAAACATAAGTAAATAGAGATGATTTGAAGTTATTTACTGAGGCTTGATCGCTTGATTAATATTACAATTCATTTTAAACTTTAAAGCAACTAAAGTGTATAAGATATGTAATTCTGAGTGAGTTCTCATTTACGCGTCAGCTGTTTCCTCTTTTCACGACCAAACACCAATTCAAAGGCAACGTTTTCTGCACTTCATCTTTTTAAATGACCACAAATCTTCCGCAGAACATTTCTCTCGAAAACTCGTAAAGTCGTCTCAACAGATATTGTCATCGTCTATAGCTCTGCATCATTTAGCAGGATGGGGATGATGAGTGATTTGTAGAGTTTGATCTTTGTTCGTCGAGAGAGCATTTTACTTCTACCTCTGCCTTCTCAGTCCGAAGTAGCACGTGTTGGCAAGAGTTATTCTGCGTTAGATGTCGAGGCTAGTGTTGTTGTTGGTATTAACGCTGGATCCAAGATAAACGAAATTATCTATGACTTCGAAGTTATGACTATAAACAGTAACGTGAGAGCCCAGTCGCGAGTGCAGCGACTATTTGTTTGACCCATTTGCCTCGCTTCCTTATACAGTTTGAAGAAAGCTGACCTAACAGCGTGGTTGTTAAGGCCAATGATATCAATATCATCAGCATACGCCAGTAGTGTCTTATATAAGATTGTATCTTCTCTGTTCAGATCTGCAGCTCGAATTATTTTCTCCAACAATAGATTGAAGAGGCCGTACAATAGGGAGTCGCTTTGTTCGAAACCGATCCTGATGGAGCTTTTGGTATTTCTCAAAGTCAGTTTACACAGCCGTATTAGTTCAGTTTGGGATACCAAATTCAGACATAGCGATCAGCTTTTTCTTCGTGCTGTCAAAAGCAGCTTTGAGAACGACGAAAGTTGGTGTGTGTCGATCATCTTTTGCGCTCGATAGAACCTTAAATGCGATATTGAGGAGTCTTATCCTACGGGAGTTGGCGCAGATTGTGTGGTTTCCTTTTTTATGGATTAGGCCGACAATATTTGAAAAGGTCGGCTGACAATCCATCGGCCCCCGTCGCTGTGTTGTTCCTCAGACGGGTAATTGCTATTCGTACTCCTTCATGGGCGGGCAATGGAAAGTCTGCTCCATCGTCATCAATTGGGGAGTCGTCTCCCGGTGACATATTTTGATTCAGTATGATCAGTCACTAGAGTAGTTGGTTCTCCGGTTTTGAAACTTTCTGTTAGTTGCCGTACTTTTTCGTGGAACTCGCAAGCATTATGCCTGTAGGCCAACTTGTCAAGCTCTTCGTACTCTCGTATTTCGGCCTCTCTCTTTTTTTGCCTGCAAATGCGTCTCGCTTGCCTCTTCAACTCAGGGTATCTATACCATTCCGCACATGTTTTGGTCGATTGTAACGTGCACAGTCTGTTTTCTCATCACTGTGACACGGCACTCCTCATCGTACCAGCTGTTCTTTTGCCTTTTCCGGAAATAAATGGCTTCCCACAGTTCTCCGAGAAGGAGTCTGAAATCTTAATTTTAAAATTTTCCTGTTTACGAAAGAGTCTGCTTTAGACTCTATTTAAGATTATATTTTTTTTTTTCAAAACTATAAGTTTATTTAAAATTCGTCTCTATGGTGATGAGAAGAAATAAGAAATACATGATTTCGAAAATAATATTTTTTTCTTTTATTTGCTAAAATTTTGAACGCTATCGAACCATTAAGCCCACTATGCTAAATGAAAACCTCACAAAAACCGTGTTTTATTATCCAACTAACACCCAGATAATTATGTAGCCAAATATGTGTAAGAAAAATAAGTGCTTTTGCTACGCGGAAATGTCGTATTCAAGCCGTAACTCGGCCCTGCCAGATGATTTGCAGAAAAACTATAGAAAAATCCGTATATATGTGTATGTTTGCATGTGGTGGTGTGCCGTTACCTATTGAAAACGCACCCAACTTCATTTCATTTTCAAATGCAATGCCAAATTTTGTGCCATTTTTTCAACAAACAATTGACAGTGTTCAGATAAAAATGTATGGAAGAAGAAGAAGAAAAGTTATTGCGAATTTTATGCTTTTGAATGTATTGTTTATTTTAGAGACGGTAGTTTTAAATGCAATAAATATGCTTAACAAAACTATTCGAAATTATTTATGCGCAAAAATTGTGTATGGAAGTATGTGTATGTACGTATGTGTATGTGTGTGTAACGCAAGCGCACATGAAAAGTCAACAAATGAGCGTAAAATGATCATCGCCGAGTGTTTGCATTGCGTTATGACAGCTTAAAAGCACACATGCACCTACACATATACAAACACAAGCACATGTGTAAATATATTCGCTTATTTATTTATGTGTGTGATTATTGAATAAGTTGTTTAGCTGCCAACTTTGGGTCCATCGAGAAGTCGTTGACGACTTTAAGCAGCTTTGGGCAGCTCCACTGGCCCACTGGCATACAGATTTATATATGAATGTATGTACAGGTAAGTATATGCTAGGTATGTTGGTGCATATGCTGCTATCTACTTAACGGTAATGCATTGTTGACTTTTAGTTTATTTCAGCAGCTGTTAGATTTCATGTTTGCTGTCTTTTGTTTGTTTTTTTTTGCAAATTTTTAAACAATAAAACTTTGCATTTTTGGCTGCGTCGCCGCGTCACGTGTTTCGTCAGGGATTACGTTTTCTATTAAAAAATGTTTTATGATTATTCTTAATATTCACCAACCTTTTCATATATTTTGCTGAAGCGGTAAAACTAAAAGACAAAATACTGCTAGCTCTTTTCC